>NC_089795.1:88659229-88661729 GCF_040412425.1 Macrobrachium rosenbergii | reverse complement strand
AATATAAAAAAAATATTTGCATAAAATACCAAAAAAACACTTCCTTCAATTAGCCTAAATGTTGAAAAACATTTACCTAAATAAAAAAAAAAACATTTGCCTAAATTAAATATTTAAAAAACCTGCCTCATTAATAAAAACATTTTCATCGAATACAAAAAAAACATTAGCTAAATTAAATTAAAATTAATTTCATATTCTCACAGTTCACCAAAGTATATCAGACTGTCCAGCAGCTTCACGTTACTGATTGATCTGATAGTAAAAAGTGGCGTCACGTTAAAAAAAGAAATGAAACTAAAGAAAATGAAACATTAATGACGGTTATAACAACACATCAGTCACGGTTATAATGAAGACATCAAAATAATAATCATACGAACATCAACCAGGAATTGTGGGAGAAAACAATAACTGATCATATGAGATGAATAATCCCGCATGTGACGTCATTCGACGGTGAATGAACCCTGCTTACATAATATGATGAAATCAATCAGTCAATCTCTCTCTCTCTCTCTCTCACACACACTTGATCATTTGCACAACTGCACCGTGCATTCATACAAAGAATAACAAGATGGCTACCACACGATGGGGACAGATTAGCCCTTGAAAGCTTGTAACTTTAGTGAATAAAATTCCGTTAGATACCACCCTGTTTAAATGAGGCCCTGTTATTCTATATATATATATATATATATATATATATATATATATATATATATATATATATATATATATATATATATATATATATATATATATATATATAAATATATAAATTATGTTCTTATTTCCCTTCAATGTGAAAAGATCCAATCTTTAGACAAACGATTACTTAAAGACAACCCACCAGCGATTCGTATCAGTCATCATCTTCACAATATTCTGTCACTGTTTAATGGTGAGGCCTGTCATCTCTAACGGGTCTCTCATCTATTCACTGTCTTTATCTACTTCTTCTCTATTTCCTCGGTGGCTGAACCCAGTCTGACAATCTGACAGATTTAATCTCTATTTCCTCGCTGGTTGAGACGTATCTGACACTATGATTCACTGACAGCATGTAATCAAGAGGCAATTCTTATCATGTACTTTGTGGCAAGTGACGGTCATTTTTTTTTTTGTTTATTTATTTATATTCATGTTTATTCAAATGGTGAATTACTCTTTCATATTTGGATGTATGATGGCCAAGTTTTAACCTGTTTCCTCAGACAAGATTTAATCTGTTTCCTCAGACAAGATTTCATCTGTTTCCTCAGACAAGATTTAATCTGTTTCCTCAGACAAGATTTAATCTGTTTCCTCAGACAAGATTTGGTCTGTTTCCTCAGATAAGATTTAAACAAGATTTCATCTGTTTCTCAGACAAGATTTTTATCAAGATTTGGTCTGTTTCCTCAGATAAGATTTAATCTGTTTCTCAGATAAGATTTAATCTGTTTCCTCAGACAAGATTTATCTGTTTTATTTAATCTGTTTTCTCAGACAAGATTTGGTCTGTTTCCTCAGATAAGATTTAATCTGTTTTCTCAGACAAGATTTGGTCTGTTTCCTCAGATAAGATTTAATCTGTTTCCTCAGATAAGATTTAATCTGTTTCCTCAGACAAGATTTGGTCTGTTTCCTCAGATAAGATTTAATCTGTTTCCTCAGACAATATTTTATCTGTTTCCTCAGGCTAGATTTAATGTCTCCTCTGACAAATTTTAATGTTTCCTCAGACAAGATTCAATCTGTTTCCTCAGACAAGATTTGATCTGTCTCCTCTGACAAGCTTTGATCTGTTTCCTCAGACAAGATTTCATCTGCTTCCTCAGACAAGATTTCATCTGTTTCCTCAGACAAGATTTCATCTGTTTCATCGGACAAGATTTCATTTTTCAATGTCAGCTTCCACCGCACCATAAAAAAGTCAGGCCTCTTGTTTCCCCCCAAGGAACATTTCTGTTACCTTCAAAATTCATACCTTTCCGTATGCACTCCACTGACAGCAACATTCCCCAGCACGGTCTCTATACTAAATGACACAATCCCTCGCTCTTAAATATATCATGAAAGCCTCGCAGGTAGTAAGGTAGGCGATGCTTTTCCAAATAAACCTTCCTTCGCTGGTTTGTAATTATATTCTCTTCAATTATTTCCGTTTTAGGATAATTCTCTTTTCTTTCATAGACAGAACCAAACATGGAAAGTCTCCTCGTAACTCAAGAATCGATATGTTTTCCCGATAGAGTGATACTATGTCGCTTTTGACTTTGGTGACGTATTAAGGGACACTACATAGAATTTTGGCCAAAGGCCAAGCGCTGGGACCTATGAGGTCAATCAGAGCTGCAACGGAAATTGACAGTAAAAAAGTTTTTTAAAGGTGTAACAGGAGGAAAAACTCGCAGTTGTACTGTGGATCAATTGAGGGTGGAAAGTAAGATGGAACAAAGAGAATATGAACGAACGTACAGTAAAAGGAACGAAAGGGGTTGCAGCTATGGTC
>NC_089795.1:88599229-88651729 GCF_040412425.1 Macrobrachium rosenbergii | reverse complement strand
AAAATAAGAATTCGCAACC
This sequence comes from Macrobrachium rosenbergii, assembly GCF_040412425.1. NCBI lineage: Eukaryota > Metazoa > Arthropoda > Malacostraca > Decapoda > Palaemonidae > Macrobrachium > Macrobrachium rosenbergii. Next base: position 88,651,710 of record NC_089795.1, on the reverse strand, counting down.
CAAATTAGTTTAATATAGGAATTCCAAGACCTAGAACAATATAAGAATTCCTAGACCCAGAATAATATAGGAATTTCAAGACCCAGAATATAATATAAGAATTCCAAGACCCAGAATAATATAATATAGGAATTCCAAGACCCAGAATAATATGATATAAGAATTCCAAGACCCAGAATAATATAATATAAGAATTCCTAGATCCAGAATAATATAATATAAGAATACCAAGGCCCAGAATAATATAAGAACTCCTAGACCCAGAATAATATAAGAATTCCAAGACCCAGAATAACACAGTCGTGATTCTCGACCAGCCATTGACAACGTATTCAAGACCTAACTGCTCACTCATGGTTACTAAGATTACTGAACCAAAAGTGTTTTAAATTAAAAAAAAAATAATGGAGCTCACATTAAGTGAGTTGAGTTCACAAGTTATCATGCGACTGTAAAGTAAGTTAGCATTTTAATCTGGAAAAGATTAAAATGCAAACTTTTTGGGTTTTATTGCTACTGCATGTTATTTTGTCTAAATAAGTTGACAGAGCTTATGGTTGGTCATGCTCACTCATAAGACACTTTTTAATGGTTTTTTTTTTGTTATAGAAAATATCGTGGTTAGCAGTCCCCAATGAACTCAAGTTGGCAGTCACGATTTGGTCGTAAAACTGTCTTGGAATGGTCGTGAATGACACTAGTCTAGTACTTAGACCTTGCTGTTGGAATACTCTGGATCTATTGTGAAAACTATTTATATTCTTGTGAAACATTATTGTGTCTTGCCCTGTCAAGTCATGTCTGGTTGATTCTGAAGAATTGTTTTGATTGTGTTCCCTTTAGATGATTATTTTAGTTTTCTGTAAAAGAAAACTATTTTTATGTCCGCCCCCAGATCTTAAAAACTATTGAGGCTAGAGGGCTGCAAATTGGTATGTTGATCATCCACCCTCCAATCATCAAACATACCAAATTGCAGCCCTCTAACCTCAGTAGTTTTCATTTTTTTAAGGTTAAAGTTAGCCATAATCGTGCTGCTAGCAACGATATAGACAGGCCACCACCGGGGGGCCGTGGTTAATGTTTGATGGGCCGCGGCTCATACAGCATTATACCGAGACCACCGAAAGACATCTATTTTCGGTGGCCTTGATTATGCGCTGTACCGGCTGTACATAAAACTCGATTGCGCCGAAGAAACTTCGGCGCAATTTTTTTTTTTTTTTTTTTCTCTACCAAGTTTGGAGTGACTACCAAAACTGGCAAAAAAAAAAAAAAAATGAAATAGACCATGAACTTCAACCCTATACATACACGACAGGCCCGCCGCCCCTTGGAAAGTCGTCAAGTTAAAAGATTCAGAAGGGGGCGCTGAAGGTGGTGGAGAACACCTCGTTTAAAACGTGGGCGATATCTAAATCTGATCAAAGTGACTGACTCTCCTCGAGTTTGAGATTTCCACAACTGGGAGTCAGAGACGCTTCTGACTTGAGCTTCTCATTTTAGAGAGTTTAAGGAAAGTTATCAAGAAACGAGTAAAATTACTTGAGAGAGAGAGAGAGAGAGAGAGAGAGAGAGAGAGAGAGAGAGAGAGAGAGAGAGAGAGAGAGAGATTGCACTATACAGGGAGAGCCGAGAGAGGAATTAAAGTGAGAGCCACAAAGAATTGCAAGACGCTAGAGAGACGCTATCTGTGTGGCCCTCTTGACAATTACAAATGGCATCTAATGACAATATATATATACAAATATATATATAATATACATATATATATATATATATATATATATATATATATATATATATATATATATATATATATATATATATATATATATATATACATATATACACACACACACACACACACACTGATTCATGAAGCTATGTAACGTGACGAATGTATAAATTAAAGAATGCTACGAAGGAAAAATGAATTTCCAAATGAATGATACAAATCAAGACTCGCCGTAACAAAGGTTTCAGTGACCAGGGGGGCTTTGGGTACTTACGTTTATATTTAACAACTCATCTTTGTTTACTCTTATGCAAAACAATGACAAGAAAACAAGTCGCTAAATAACTACATAACGAAAATGGCATAATAAAATCTATAAAAGTGACTCAGGGGCTACAGAAATACGGAGGAAAATACTCAGCCGAGACTATAAAGAACACAATGGAGTTTCTTTGTGCCATTCAACTTAGAGAGAGAGAGAGAGAGAGAGAGAGAGAGAGAGAGAGAGAGAGAGAGAGAGAGAGAGACTTATTTTTATGATCTGAGAGAGAGAGAGAGAGAGAGAGAGAGAGAGAGAGAGAGAGAGAGAGAGAGAGAGACAAGGTCTCATTCTCCGTTGATGGCCTGATTGATAGAGAGAGAGAGAGAGAGAGAGAGAGAGAGAGAGAGAGAGAGAGAGAGAGAGAGAGAGATACCTCATTCTACCTTGATGACCTGATTGAAGAGAAACTTCATTTCTCATTCTACCTAGATGACCAGAGAGAGAGAGAGAGAGAAACACGACCCAACCCTCTACCTTGACCTGATTGGGAGACTGACCTTTGACCTGTGGATATCGCCGTTATCCGTCTCCCCGACGCCCAAAATTTTCCGGGTCTTCAGACGGGAATGCAGGTCGCCCGAGGAATGCTTCCTGGAAAGAAGAGAACGAATGATTATTTTTTAGCTCTGGTTTCCTGGCGTTGCAATAGTCTTAAGAGTGTACTATCATAACTCCGCTACGTTAGTGGACTAATGGGTAGTTCACTGGTTCTCAATCTTTTTTTAGTGATGGCACCCTGACTATTCTAATACCACTTTTCACCATCCAACCATATTGCATGAATTAACTTCTTATTTTAATGAATAAAATTATTATCCATACTCAAACCAAAATCAGCACACCGTGCATGCAGGAACATACTGTACAAGCAAAGAGCTTCTCAGAAGAATTAGATAAACATAATTAGAGTAGACACACTGATAATAATTATATAAAGACGTCTGCAATTTTTTTTTTTTTTTTACAAATGTTCACTGAGATGATCCAGCCAACACAATATTCATGACAATCTTGCGGCACCCCTAGGCGCTGTCTGTGGCACCCCAGGGTGCCTCGGCACCCAGTTTGAGGATCAGTGGGTTCAAGGTGATTAACAAATGTAGGAAAAGGACACGAGATACTTCTATGTAATGCCAGGTCTACGAAATCTGCAACGTGTCGTGTTGTAGATATGAACATTAACCTTTAATCTAACACGGAATTTTTAAATAAGTAGATACGCAAATGTTTTGATAAAAATAAGTTCAATGTAGTTTTTAATATAACACAAACATATATACACACACATATATTCATATATATATATATATATATATATATATATATATATATATATATATATATATATATATATATATACTGCTTTTTCTATAACTACCTCATTCATTACTTGCCTGAAGAGAGAGATAGTTGTTCTCTGAAATATAGCATTAATTTTCTACCTTTTGGTGTTGTTATGGATCCTTTCATTAGATATATATAATATACATGTATGGATATATATATATATATATATATATATATATATATATATATATATATATATATATATATATATTGTCTTTTTCACATCAGTACATCAATCTTAAAATAAATAATTAAACAAGCACGTTACAAATATTAATAAAATAGTCATTAATTATCTACTAATTAAGTCCATTACTATTTAACCTTTCTGGTACATTAATAAGTTCTTCTTATGCATAATGACAGGAGCATACAATGCATAAAAATACCTTTAAATTTTGTCTTCATATTTATATATATGTAACTTATAGTTAACTCTTTACACTGAATAAGTTAGTAACAGAAGGACCATCAATTCACACTAATTCAAAGTTTCAGTAGCCCATCAAAGTTATAATTATAAGCAGAATGTGACTTTTCATATTAAAAAAAATTTTTTTCGAAAGTTTTTTTTTAAGAAGCCGCGTGGGAAATCTACTGAGAAGCATTGTGATAACTTGGTCACCTGCCCGAGAGGATTTGTCCAGGTGAGAATGATGAATGTACCCTAAAATCTACAATGACTCAGAATATTCAAGTCAGAATGTTGCTTTTTCTGCAAGTGGGAATGATGAATATAACCAAATATTTACAATGACTCAATATTCAAGTGAAAATGTTTTTTCTCTCCAGGAGGGAATGATGAAATTACTCTAAAATCTACAATGACTCAGAATATTCAAGTCAAAATGTCGTTTCTATCCAGGTGAGAATGATGGACATACCCTAAAATCTACAATGACTCAGGAGATTCAACTCAAAATGGCTTATCTCTCCAGGAGGGAATGATGAAAATACTCTAAAACTTATAATGACTCATAATATTCAAGTCAAAATGTTGCTTTCTCTACAGGTGAGAATGATGAAAATACTCTAAAGTATACAATGACTCAGCATACTAGGTCAAAATGTCGCTTCTATCCAAGTGAGAATGATGAATGAACCCTAAAACCCACAATGACTCAGCCTATTCAAGTCAAAATGTCGCTTCTATCCAGGCGAGAATGATGGACATACCCTAAAATCTAAAATGGCTCAGAACATTCAAGTCATAACGTCGATTCTATCCAGGTGGGAATGATGAATATAACCTAATATTCACAATGACTCAGAAGATGGTACTTGAAAATGTATGAACTCCGGGATTTACTTGTGTTCCGCATGTCTACCGATTTCTGAAAATCTGGTACGAAGAAGCCAAGAACTGAGGCACTGTCAGCCATTCAGTGCTTCAGACAGTGAAAAGAGGGAGTTAGAGTGGATGGACAGCTAGACTGGAGAAAGGAAATGGAGAGGCTAAAAAGTGAGAGTGCTACTAGGTGCCAAAGGGACGCTTGTCCTATGCCGTTGCCAGACGCACAATCATGGCTAACTTTAACCTTAAATCAAATAAAAACTACTTAGGCTAGAGGGCTGCAATTTGGTATGTTTGATGACTGGAGGGTGGATGATCAACATACCCATTTGCAGCCCTCTAGCCTCGGTAGTTTTTATTATCTGAGGGCGGACAGAAAAAGTACGGACGGACAGACAAAGCCATCTCAATAATTTTCTTTTACAGAAAGCTGAAAAACCTTTAGTAATGCCTACAGTGGCCCACGTAAGGCACACTGACGGCACTACTCCCCTATAGAGATTTCATAACGATCAATCAGCCCTCAACTCAAATTCACGAACCATTCTGCTATTTCTCATTTCCATCAACCTTGCAATGATGGAATCTTATAAATCAATAATGACAATTTCAAAAAAAAAAAAAAAAATCCATTATCTTTCAAACATTTCCCTCAACCTTTCGGAAAAAAAAACCAATCTATTATCTTTCAATCTGCAAAGGAGAGCATCTGTGTTGACGCAATATTCTCTTGCAAATTCCAGCCAGGTCTTAGAGATGCTTGGAGTCGTCTCGTTTCCTCTTGAATTATACAGAATACACACGAGCGATGCCAATCTGCTTAGCCGAGAGGTGCATCATGATTCATGGAACACTTTCATTGAATATAGAATGGGATATACAATTTAGGCCAAAGGCCAAGCACTGGGACCTATGAGGTCATTCAGTGCTGAAAGGGAAATTGACAGTAAAAGGTTTGAAAGGTGTAACAGGAGGAAAACCTCAAAGCAGTTGCACTATGAATCAACTGTTAGAGAGGGTGGAGAGTAAGACAGACGAAAGTTAATATGGACAGAGGTACAGTAAAAGGAATGAAAGGGGTTGGAACTAGGGGGCCGAATGGACGCTGCAAAGGACCTTAAGTAATGCCTACAGTGCACCGCATGAGGTGCAGTGATGGCTCTACCCCTTAAAAAAATGTAAAAAAGTTGTGATGGCTCTACCCCTTAAAAAATGTAAAAAAGTTGTGATGGCTCTACCCTTAAAAATGTAAAAAGTTGTGATGGCTCTACCCTTAAAAAATGTAAAAAGTTGTGATGGCTCTACCCCTTAAAAATGTAAAAGTTGTGATGGCTCTACCCCTTAAAAAATGTAAAAGTTGTGATGGCTCTACCCCTTAAAAATGTAAAAGTTGTGATGGCTCTACCCTTAAAAATGTAAAAGTTGTGATGGCTACCCCTTAAAAATAAAAAGTTGTGATTTAAAAAAATGTAAAAGTTTGATGGCTCTCTTAAAAAATGTAAAAAAAGTTGTGATGGCTCTACCCTTAAAAATGTAAAAAGTTGTGATGGCTCTACCCTTAAAAATGTAAAAGTTGTGATGGCTCTAACTTAAAAAAATGTAAAAAAGTTGTGATTCTACCCTTAAAAATGTAAAAAGTTGTGATGGAAGTTGTGATAACCCTTAAAAATGTAAAAAGTTGTGATGGTCTCCCTTAAAAAATGTAAAAGTTGTGATGGCTTACCCCTTAAAAAAATGTAAAAGTTGTGATGGCTCTACCCCTTAAAAATGTAAAAAGTTGTGATGGTTTACCCCTTTAAAAATGTAAAAAAGTTGTGATGGCTCTACCCCTTAAAAAAATGTAAAAAAGTTGTGATGGCTCTACCCCTTAAAAAAATGTAAAAAAGTTGTGATGGCTCTACCCCTTAAAAAAATGTAAAAAAGTTGTGATGGCTCTACCCCTTAAAAAAATGTAAGAAAGTATCTTAATTAAAGGTGTCAACACCAATTTAATATGAACCATTATTAAAGAGAAATAATAACGAATGTGTTACCATTAATTTAAGTTTTATAGTTTTCCATCTTGTCTGTAAGGAAAGCGATCAGGAAAGAAGATTACGAAGCATATTTTATGTTTCGCCTAAAATACTGAAATGCCACGAACGAAAAAATCTAAAATTATACTAAGAGAAATATGGTGGTGACTGAACAATATTGAGAGAGAGAGAGAGAGAGAGAGAGAGAGAGAGAGAGAGAGAGAGAGAGAGAGAGAGAGAGAAAGACGTGTGCGTGAGAGAGATTCTCATGAGAGAGAGAGAGAGAGAGAGAGAGAGAGAGAGAGAGAGAGAGAGAGAGAGAGAGAGAGAGAGAGAGAGAGAGTTAAGGTCTCGTGTGCTAAGAGAGAGAGGGGAGGGGAGGTTCTCCTGAGAGAGAGAGAGAGAGAGAGAGAGAGAGAGAGAGAGAGAGAGAGAGAGAGAGAGAGAGAGAGAGAGAGAGAGAAGAATAAATCCTTTGTCAGAAGCCAGAACATTTGACAAACGATTATCCATCACGGGCCAACAGGGCCATACCCTTCCCCCTCCGCCCCCTTTCCCAACACCCCTCCCCTCGACCAACCCCCATGGAGTGATATGATCCCTCGTAAACACACACACACGAAAGCACATTACAGAACACATGCGAACGTCTTCCACGTAACAGCAAAAAAAAAAAAAAAAAAAAAAAAAAAAAAAAAAAAAATCTCTCAAAGAGCGACGGAAGACAATGCAAGAACGACTCTTATGAGAAACATAAAGATTTTTTTTCTTTTCATTAAAAAAACAAGACAAAGACAAAAACAAAATATCGCGGTACAAACAGAGATTTTTTTTCTGTTACTTTGCATTAAAACCTTAAGGAAAATTATGATGATAAATAATTAAAAGTTTGCATACGTTGTGATGGCAATGTCTGAGTTATCTGATTAAATTAGTTTTAGTTTTCTGTAAAGGAAAACTATTGTGACGGCTTTGTCTGTCCGTCCGCACTTTATTCTGACCGTCCTCAGATCTTCAAAACTACTGAAGCAGCAAGTTCCTCGCTGGGCGAGCAGGTTCCGTTCTCAGCTACCACTCTGTTGGTCGCAAGTTCGAATCTCCGACCGGCCAGTGAAGAACAAGAGGAATTTGTTTCTGGTGATAGAAATTCATTTCTCGCTATAATGTGGTTCGGATTCCACGATAAGCTGTAGGTCCCGTTGCTAGGTAACCAATTGGTTCTTAGCCGCGTAAAAGTAACTCTAATCCTTCGGGCCAGCCCTAGGAGAGCTGTTAATCAGCTCAGTGGTCTGGTTAAACTAAGATATACAGGGCTGCAAATTGGTATGTTGATCATCCACCCTCCAATCATCAAACATACCAAATTGCAGACCTCTAACCTCAATAGCTTTTATTTTATTTAAGGTTAAATTTAGCCATAATCGTGCTTCTGGCAACGATATAGGGTAGGCCACCATCGGGTCGTGGTTAAAGTTTCATAGGCCGCGGCTCATAAAGCATTATACCGAGACCAACAAAAGATGGATATGTATTTTCGGTGGCCTTGATTTTACGCTGTACAGAAAACTCGCCAAAGAAACCTGGACGCATTTTTTACCTGCTCAATAATAATAATAATAATAATAATAATAATAATAATAATAATAATAATAATAAAAATTAATTAGCTTGGATATTATATTAATGTATATCACCCTTTCAAGCGGTGAGCAAATAGTTAATTACCTGTCATATTCAATAACGCTCACAATATTATTCAGTTGTAATACCTGACTAAAAATTAAAGGTTTAGGTTAAGCGTAATATTTCTGATTTCGCAATACTTTTACTTTTCTATATATGTTAATCTTTAAAAACAAATAAACACATATTTAGCACCTTATTTAAATGTAAAAAATTGGGGATTCAATTTGTTTCAGGTTAGGTGGGACAAAACAGAACCCAGAGGGCCCAGCTCAGAGGAAAGGATGGCCTGAGAATTGAGACAAGGAACACGAAAAGAAAAATACTTTTAAAACAGAGAGCGAGAACATTTTGAAGAGATGGAGATGTTTTCTGATAAATTTCCAAAAGATTGTTAGAAATCAATGCAGTTACTTCAGATCTGGATAATAGGTACTTAAAGTGAAAATAGCTGAAAGCAATGGAATGCATAAAAATTTCAAAAGTAAACATTATTATAGATAGGTATAAAACTGGCATCAAAATAAGGAACGACATTCTCACAAATAGATTCTTGGCATTCTTTTGTTACGAATCACCTTGTGAATGTGACGTGCACATACATAGAAACACACACACATATTATATATGTGTGTGTACACGAATATATATATATATATATATATATATATATATATATATATATATATATATATATATATATATATATATATATATATATATATATATATATATATATATATATGGCCACAAGAGAAGTCCATCTGAAAGAGCAACGGACCAATACCTTGGGCATAATGTACTCTGAATCGAAACCACTGAAACCAAAATATCAATAACAAAAATGTAAAAAACATAACACCTTGGCCACCACATTTAGGTTTCTTCTGCCAAGCAGTTCTCTATCAAGCCCAGAAGACTCTCACGAGTCAGAATGTATAAAAAAAAAAGACTAACAAACAAATTCTGGTCTTCGTTTATACAGGTAGGCTCATTCTAAGCCGGTGTAAACGAGGAGAGCTAAACACAAGGTAATAACGCCCTAAACACTTTACAAAAAGGGGTTACTAAACTTTCTACACACCTTAGCAGTCTGTTGGAAGTGGTAGTGGGTTATAGTAAGGAGAACGAGGAGAGGTATAAACATATACCATTAGGCTCCGGAGTTTTCTTTTTCCGTTTTCCCAGATTCATATAATATTCCGTTTTCTCCTCCTTTCCTCGCTTAAACAAGGGACAGATCTGAGAAATATCGGATGCTTGACCTTTCAGCTTCAGCTAAGAAGAAGAAGAAGAAGAAAAAAAAACACTTAAAGGGAGTATTCAATTTCAAAGCAATCTTTCTGTGGTCTCGGTATAATGCTGTATGAGCCGCGGCCCATCAAACTTTTAACCACGGCACGGTGGTGGCCTACCCTACTGTATATCATTGCCAGACGCACGATCATGGCTAACTTTAACCTTAAATAAAATAAAAACTACTGAGGCTAGAGGGCTGAAATTTGATATGTTTGATGATTGGAGGGTGGATGATCAACATAGCAATTTCCAGCCCTCTAACCTCGGTAGTTTTTAAGATCTGAGGGGTGACAGAAAAAGTACGGACGGACAGACAAAGTCGGCACAATAGTTTTCTTTTACAGAAAACTAAAATCATGATATCATCCTGAAGGTGGCATTCAGAGTTCACAGACTCAAGTCTGTCTCTGGAGGGCATAAAGTTACTGACAGATTGAATCAGATGTCTTACTTTACGGAATGAAATCTTGCAATGTCTCTTTTTTCATTTGAGGTGGTTGCAAAAGTTATTTTTATACAAAATGACACAAATGCATTGGTATATATGTACTGCAGTTGTATCTAAATGACAATTAAATGCACTGATATATATGTACTGCATTTGTATCTAAATGACAATTAAATGCGTTGGTATACATGTACTGCAGTTGCATCTCAATGACAATTTAAATGCATTGATATATATGTACTGCGTTTCTATCTAAATGACAATTAAATGCGTTGGTATACATGTATGCAGCTGCATCTAAATGACAATTAAATGCATTGGTATATATGTACTGCAGTTCTATCTAAATGACAATTATCGGTATTCAAGGTTTACAGAAAGTATTCTCATAATTTATCATTAACCAACACCTCAAAAAAAAAAAAAAAAAGCTTCAGCAGTTTATGAAAGTTTTAGAATAATAATACCTGAGAAACCTACATAAACTACCATTTCGTTTTTGAGGCCTCAAAGGGGCAATCCTGTCCATTCAATTAATTCAGTACTTTTCATTTTCCATCGTTCTTTTTTCGTTATGCATCTTTGCTCACTCCGGGACGACAGAACGACAGCCCTTATAAACGGCTGAGAGATGAAGGGAGACCATTAGGAGTTATAAAAGACCTTTGACATTAAAGCTGGTCTATTGGAATACAGTCCACGCTCTTAATGATTCTTTAGGCCCAACCTTGCTCTGGACAAGGTTATGTTATGTCATTTTCATTGGGGGTAGGAGTCACTTTCAATATCATAACGGATTGAATTGAATATAGAATTTCGGCCAAAGGTCAAGCATTGGGACCTATGTGGTGATTCAGCGCTGCAACGGAAATTGGCAGTAGAAGGTTTGAAAGGTGTAACAGGAGGAAAACCTCAAAGCAGTTTGCACTATGAATCAATTGTTACGAGAGGGTTGAGGAAAGTAAGATGGAAGAAAGAGAATATGAAAGGAGGTGCAGTAAAAGGAGCGAGTTTTCTGTACAGCAGCTATAGCGTATAATCAAGGCCACCGAAAACAGATCTATCTTTCGGTGGTCTCGGTATAATGCTGTATGAGCCATGGCCCATCAAACTTTAACCACGACCCGGTGGTGGCCTATCCTATACCGCCGCCAGAAGCACGATATGGCTAACTTTAACCTTAACTAAAATCAAAACTACTTCGGCTAGAGGGCTGCAATTTGTTATGTTCGATGATTGGAGGGTGGATGATCAACATACCAAGTTGCAGCCCTCTAGCCTCAGTAGTTTTTAAGATCTGAGGGCGGACAGACAAAGCCGGCACAATAGTTTTCTTTTACAGAAAACTAAAAAGGATATTTTAAAGAAACAAAAAGTTTTACGTAATTCTCAAACTATGAATAAAATTTCCAGGATAAAAGAACACCGCATACCCTTACAACTAAATACATGATTGACGGGGTACATGACCTCACATAGGTCATCCCAGGCCATACAGTAATCTGATCCTGAATTATAACTTCGACTCTCAATTATAACTTCGACTGAAGAGCGTACACGAAAGGACACCAAATATTCACAAGCTGACGATGGTGAAGTCCTGTATCAGCCATATTAACGTCCTAGATGAGTTCCCATTTGGGAATCAGGGGCGTCGATGACCGTGGGTACTGTGACGCCAGATTACGTCAAGCAAATTATTCAGTCAGCCATTCGGAGGGTCCGAGATTTAAGCACGTGGGGACTAGGAGTTTCTTGGGTTATATGTAACGGGTAATAAATTAAGATTTATTATTATTATTATTATTATTACTTAGACTTACACTTTTAACAATCTAGATTTATTCCTTAAAGGAAGCGGAGAGACATACACAGGTATTCAATTACTTATCGATCATTGAATCCGCCCTCTCTCTCTCTCTCTCTCTCTCTCTCTCTCTCTCTCTCTCTCTCTCTCTCTCCAACGGTCTGCCAATCGCTGTCAGCTGCTAACTATTATTATTCAAAGATGAACAGCAGTTTGCACATTCCTCCTACGTAACCTATACCTCCTGCAAGTCTTCTTATTAAAATCATATGGTGAATGCCCGTCTTCAGATAAAAACGATTTAAATTCAAACAAAACTTAATTCAGTAGTGCAGCTGTTATCTCTCTCAGTTAAGCCACGCTGACAGCTTCTTAATGCCAGCAACCAGGAACTCTGAGAGAAATCTCCCATCCTTGACAGGTAACCATAAATCAAATATGATCCAAATGATTTCCGAGATTAGCTTGTATATAATAGGATGTTTGACACCAAACATGAACTGATTCCATATTAAACAAGTTATGGTATTAATTAAAATAGAGCAAGCCTGTTCCATTATTATCTACATCACTTCAAATTTACTCTCAAATATTATATTCACTAATGAAAAAAGTAATAAATGCGCCGAAGTTTCTTCGGCGCAATCTAGTTTTCTGTACAGCTGCTACAGCGTATAATCAAGGCCACCGAAAACATATCTATCTTTCGGTGGTCTCGGTATAATGCTGTATGAACCGCGGCCCATCAAACTTTAACCACGACCCGGTGGTGGCCTATCTTACAGCGTTGCCAGAAGCACGATTATGGCCAACTTTAACCTTAAATAAAATAAAAACTAATGAGGCTAGAGGGTTGTAATCTGGTATGCTTGATGATTGGAGGGTGGATGATCACCATACCAATTTTCAGCTCTCTAGCCTCAGTAGTTTTTAAGATCTGAGGGCGGTAAGAATAAAGTGCGGACGGACAGACAAAGCCGGCACGATAGTTTTCTTTCACAGAAAACTAGAAACGCTATCATCGCTACTTGACTCATCCTCAATATCGAGTAATCCAATCACCCTTTCCCTTAGGGCGTCTTATATTTCTTCTAAGAATCCGCAAATATGGCTTACATAAGCCCGCCTGAGGGCAAGACCCGACGGGCAATACCCAACGGGCAAGACCCAGAGGCAGACACAAGCCATCTTCACGTCAACAACGCAACCGGATGCCCCAAGTTCGCAGACACAATCATTCACTATATCAGCACGAGAACAAACGACAGTGCTCCATGTAATCTTCCCCAAATGCCATACAGTACCCGCAAACATAACGGTTCTAAAATACCTCTTAAGATACCAATAAAAATGAGATACTGGAGGCTAATAAACTTCAAGTACTTTCCCGAAGCAACAGGGAGGAATTGTGGTGGGTGAGACGTTCACCTGTTACTGTCAGGTTGCGTAAGGGTACGTCGGTTGACCACTACAGTACCTGAACCCTTTTGGGGGCACAATAGTGCAATGGTTTATGAAACACTTGAAGTCGGGTATCCGGTGTCAATACCCCTCTGCTAGAGAAGAAGATGGTAGATTATAAAAAGTAAACACTGGCGTCAGAGTTAGAACTTCAGGTCTTCATTCAATTAAAATTGGAAGGGTACACTTGTGGGTTTTCACGTGAACATTAGCAAAAAATAAATAAATATAATAAAAAATAAAAAGATAATTAACTAGATCTATAAATTTTCAAAACCTGAGAATCTTTAGCTTTGTTTGATCGTGATTTGTTCCCAAGAACAGACCATATACGCGCCCATAAAACTCAGAGGCTTACTAATTAATGCTGACATGTCAAATTTTGATATAACTCACAAAATTGTTAAGAATCATGTAACTGATATGACTCACAAAATTGATGAGACACAAAATTGATAAGAATCATGAAACTGATATGACTCACAAAATTGATGAGACAAAATTGATAAGAATCATAAAACTGGCATGTCTAAATTGAAGTGACTCACAAAACTGATAAGAATCATAAAACTGATAAGACTCACAAAATTAATAAGAATCATGAAACTGATATGACTAACAAAATTGATAAGACTCACAAAATTGATAAGAATCATGAAACTGATATGACTAACAAAATTGATAAGACTCACAAAATTAATAAGAATCATGAAACTGATATGACTCACAAAATTGATAAGACTCACAAAATTAATAAGAATCATGAAACTGATATGACTAACAAAATTGATAAGACTCACAAAATTGATAAGAATCATGAAACTGATATGACTCACAAAATTGATAAGACTCACAAAATTAATAAGAATCATGAAACTGATATGACTAACAAAATTGATAAGACTCACAAAATTGATAAGAATCATGAAACTGATATGACTCACAAAATTGATAAGAATCATGAAACTGATATGACTCACAAAATTTATAAGACTCAGAAAATGGATATGAATCATGAAACTGATATGACTCACAAAATTTATAAGACTCACAACATTGATAAGAATCATGAAACTGATATGACTCACAAAATTTATAAGACTCAGAAAATGGATATGAATCATGAAACTGATATGACTCACAAAGCTGATAAGAATCATGAAATTGATAAGAATCACAAAATCGATAAGAATCATGAAATTGATAAGAATCACAAAATCGATAAGAATCACGAAATTGATAAGAATCACAAAATCGATAAGAATCACAAAATCGATAAGACTCACAAACTTGATAAGAATCATGAAACAGATATGACTCACACAATTGGTAAGAATCATGAAACTGACAAGACTCACAAAACTGACAAGAATCATGAAACTGATAAGACTCACAAAACATATAAGAAAATTCCAACACAAACAATTGCAACGGAAATGAATGTCAGAACCTTCTGCTACCACAGGACAACTAAAAAAAAAAAAAATGAGTAAAAAGGAGACTTAAAGAGTAAAAAAAAGATAGAAAGGAAGGAAGGAAGGAACGAAAAAAAGAATAAATAAGCCAAAAGAAGCGAGAACTGGTTAATGTAACAAGGGGACAGAAATGAAAAATGGAAGTCAAAAGCAAAAACGAAAACGAGAGAAGCAGAGAGATTTTCATTACATCAATCGCAAAATGAAAAAATAAAAGGATGTGGAGACAAAGTCGATACTGGAGAGAGAGAGAGAGAGAGAGAGAGAGAGAGAGAGAGAGAGAGAGAGAGAGAGAGAGAGAGAGAGAGATTCACATTAATTGCTAAATCGCAAAATGAAAAATAAAAGGATGTGGAGACAAAGTTGATACTGAGAGAGAGAGAGAGAGAGAGAGGAGAGAGGAGAGGAGGGGGGGCCACTAATTGCTAAATCACAAATGGAAAATAAAAAAATAAAAATACGGGCAGACAAAGTTGATGAGAGAGAGAGAGAGAGAGAGAGAGCACTGAACATTAATTGTTAAATCACAGATGGAAAATTCCGGAGACAAAGTTGAGAGAGAGAGAGAGAGGATCAAGATTAGAGAGAGAGAGAAGAGGAGAAGAGAGAAGCGCACTGCGTCTGTAATTCCGGAGATACGCGAATAATGAGGATCAAGATTATGGGCGTGAAGTGGAAAAGGAATCCCTCTCTCTCTCTCTCTCTCTCTCTCTCTCTCCGTCACGTCCGCAAGTTTTTTGTTTTTTCCGTTTTGTTTTCTTTTGTTTTGGCGGAATCCGACAAGGCGGATTATTCCGCCTACGGCCGCGAGGCCAGGCATTCAAAGGAAGAGGAATAATCCCCTTTCTCTTTCTCTCTCTCTCTCTCACACAAACATACACCATATTCAAACATATGTATCATCTTATAAAATGGAAAGTGTATCCATTTATTTTTTTTGTTGGTAACTATTTTTTTGTGTAACTATATTTATTTTTTTTTGCGTGTAACTCTCGTACGCTCATCTGTCGCTGACAGCCATTGCACATAAAAGTATTTCTTTTTGACTGGACTGTTACAAGTATTTTTTTAATAGCAGAATACAGTTTTTTTTGTTATTCTAAAGCTGAAATTGTCGCAACTCGTGTAAAGAGATGCACACTTGGACAAAATTCTGTACTCCTACAAAAATTCACAGAAAACACAGATAAATCCATGTACGTCTTAAACATCAAATAAACTCGTAATTGAAGAGGAAATACAATCAGTACGCAATATCTGAAGACAAAGGAAAACAGGAAACAATTAGTGTCTTTTCAGAGTCATTCCCTGATTCAAAGGAAATGAATCTCCCCGAGGACTGAATTTCAGATGAATTTTCTTTTCCCTTCATCAAAATGAAATTTTTCATCATTTTAGTATCTAATTTACCTCTTCGATTATCTATAATTCTAATTTGCCTCTTTAATTATCTATAATTATAATTAATCTTTGATTATCTACAGTTACAATTATCATTCTATCATTCTGATTTGGCTCTCTGATTATCAATTATTCTAATTAGCCTCTTTATCTATCATTCTAATTTGCCCCTTTGATTGCCTATAATTCTAACTTGCCTCTCTGATTATCTATTGCAATTTGCCTCTCTGATTGTTCATACTCCTAATTTTGCCTTTTTGATTATCTATAATTGTAATCTCTTTGATTAATATCTGTACTTTTTACCTGCCTCTTGACCATCTATAATTCTAACACCTCGTGTGTTCGAAGAAAGGTTCCCCTGACTCAAATACGCCAAATGTCTCAATCTTCCCTTCTGTCAATCCTCACCAGATTTTCCAAAAGAAACGTATCTGCATTGGATTGAATTGAATTGTATATCAAATTCAGGGCAAAGGCCAAGCAACTTGGACCTACGAGGTCATTCAGCGCTGAAAGGGAAATTGGCAGTAAAAGGTTTGAAAGGCGTAACAGGAGGAAAACCTCAAAGCAGTTGCGCTGTGAATCAATTTTCAGGAGATGGTTGAGGAAAGTGAGACGTATATTTACACTGGATTCGAAACATTCCTCCTGATCTTCCCTCAAACCAAACCTACAACTTCCTGGCAAACAAAACAACACTTCTCGAATCTCGAAAGCGTTCTGATACTTATCAAACAAATGCCTGAGGAAAAAAAAAACTTTCCCTTGAACATAATCTTACGCGTAGCGATCTGATAGGACGACCTTCTTCCAATCTCCCAGGCTTACATACATAAATGAGGTACTTTAAAAGCTGTCTGTATTTTGCTTCGCAAGAGTTTTAACGACGGAAATGCCTCGTAACTTTGTAGAAGGTATCGGAAATATTGACAGGAGAGGTGCAGCTCTCCTCTGAGCCAAATTTACAATAGTGCCACGTAAGTTGCTATAATGAAATTGCACTTACAGTACATCAGATTATCTTTCATGAATAGATTATAACTGCAAATACAATGTATGTATATGTGTATATATATGTATATATATGTGTGTGTGTGTGTGAGAGAGAGAGAGTGAGAGAGAATAAAACAGCCATGCAGGTAACGCCAAAATATTCCAATGGTCCTATGACAGCGCATTCCCAGGCGTAAACAAAACATGTCAATTCACCAAGAAGACCGACTCACGAATGGTTGAATCGAGAGAAATGAGGCGGTGTCTGTGCGGAATTGCAAAGGTGGAATACGAAAACTTCCAGTGAACATGTTATAAACACACTTTAGCAACTTATCGCCTACATGTCGCCAACAAGTTGAAAATGAATCGCTGACAAAGTGTGGAGAACTGTTCCTTGGCAAATGCTGGATAATCATGAAGAACTGATAAGTCACCGGCTTGTATTGAACATGTTTGTGATGTGTGCAATATGTTATCGACATGTGATGTGTTTGCAACAAGTTTCTGGTATGTTTATGACATGTTCTACTGACTGGCAAGACAGACCAGCTGAATAAACAAAGCGTAAACAAACGATCAGGCTTGGAGGAGTTGCTGACATGTATTCAGCAAGTTTGTGATTGTGCCACAAGTTTCCGACATGTTGTGATGTTTGCAACAAGTTTCTGACATGTTGTGATGTTTGCAACAAGTTTCCGACATGTTCTACTGACATGGAAAGTCAGACCAGCTGAACAAACAAAGCATAAACAAACGATCATACCTGGGGGAGTCGCCGACGTGTATTCAACATGTTTGTGATGTGCGCCACAAGTTGCCAACATGTTGTAACGTGTTTGCAACAAGTTGCCGACATGTTTATGACATGTTCTACTGACATGGAAAGTCAGACCAGCTGAACAAACAAAGCGTAAACAAACGACCATACCGTGGGGGGGAAGGAAGGACATAAGGGCACTTGACACCTCTCGGGGATTTTAGCGTCAAGAAGTGGGACATCTGTCAACTCCCATTTGGTCCCCCTTGAATAGGAAGACCTCGTAATCAGGGAAATTGCTTCCCTACCCACGACTGCTGCAACTTGCAACTATCCCTCAGTCTATTCAAGAGAATTGTGGCGGGTGGTGGTGGTGGTGGAGAGGATTGGAGGGGATTTGGTGAGGGGGTGGAGGGTATAGAAAGAGGGGGCGGGTATTAGAATAGGTTTGAGGTTAAGATGTGAAGTTCCTTCCTCGTTCTACAACTATGACCTATTATATAGTTCCTTTGCTCGATTCTCGCACATTCCCGAAAAGTAATTGTGTCATTCCGTAATTCAGAATCACAATTAATTTAAACAAAAAAAATATTTTTACAGGAGAATGCTACTTGAATTCAATTTTATTATTAAAATGCTACAGGGTATTGCAACGATAGGATTTCAGAATATTCAGCTTAATAAATCAATCAATGACTACTATATGACCAGCGGTTTGGTGGTCATTAGTCCTACACTGCTAATCAACTGCTCAACGTTTTTCAGCGCTTCAGAATAATAAAAAGAACTCAAAAGTTATCAGAATTAAAAAAAAAATATTATCACATACATAAAAAAATGAAATACATAGCTTACGACACTCTACACCGCGACTACAAGCTTCTTGGGACGCATTTTTATCTGCGTGAGTTATCCTGCATTTTACCTCAACAAACAACCTGCATTTAAGTCGATATTAACTAATAACAGAGTCTGCATAACTCGCAATAAAAGGTTTTATTATCACGCCAACGTGGTAACCGCGGGCTATTGGACAATGGAGTGATCCTCCCGACTCTTTCCAATGTCTGTGAGAGAATGACGCATAAAGATAAATTGGTCTTGATTCTACGAAAAGTGAGGCGCCCCCAAGGGGGGTAGCGCCGTCAGTGAACCTCATGCGGTGCACTGTAGGCGTTACTTAAGGTTCTTTGCAGCGCGACTTTGGCCCTTAGTTTCAACTCCTTTCGTTCCTTTTATTGTACCTCCGTTCATATTCTCTTTCTTCCATCTTACTTTCCAGCCTCTCCTAACACTTGATTCATAGTGGGGAGGTTTTTCTCCTGTTACACCTTTCGAACATTTTACTGTCGATTTCCGTTTCAGCGCCGAATGACCTCATAGGTCCCAGTGCTTGGCCTTTGATCTAAATTCCATATTCAATTCAGTTCTACGAAAAACGAGACTGGCCTCTTTCCCATAAGCATAAAGAGCAATTTTGGTCATCGTGACATAAAACTTTTCCCAGTATGCATATTCATCCCCAGGGAACGACACATCTTAATTCTGGGCCTTCGGCAACTGATCGAGAAGTGATGACAAAGCATAATACACTGCAAAGTTTAATTCGTTTAGATCGAGGCGACGTAATCCGTATTTTCCAATGAACTGGTGACTTGGAAACGACAGGTGACGATTACAGAATAACTGTCAAATCTTTTAATCAACACGGCCCATGTTTATTTAAAATCTATTAGATACGTATAATTTTACTAACCACAATGCCCTCTTAAATTCTCGATTTCTTCGCAGTTTGGAAAAGCCTGTCACTACGAAGCCTAAAGAAAGAAAGACGTTATTCTTTCGACATAGCTGAAGTAAACCGTATCTCTCAAAATGAAGAGAAGACGATTCTTATTAGGAATCCATAAACGAAAAGTCGAATACGTCGAAATCCTATGAGGGAATGGTCCGGGGAGTCCTCTTAATGTTGGAGGAGGAACTTGAGAAAAGCATTTTTTTTTTTTAAAGATGCTTCTCATACCAAAAATGAATGTGAGAGGCGAGAGATTGAAAAGGTCTATCATAAGAAAAACATCTTAAAGAAAAAAAAAACCCCTTTCATAAAAAAAAAAAAATACGAAAAAAATTGAGGTCTATCTTAAGAAAAACATCATTTTAAAAAAAAAATACGAATGTGAGAGACGAGAGATTGAGAAGGTCTATCTTAAGAAAAACATTCTTACAAAAATACTTTTCATGAAAAAAAATACGAATGTGAGAGACGAGAGATTGAGAAGGTTCATCTTAGGAAAAACTTCTTAAAAAAAAATACTTTTCACGAAAAAAAAATACGAATGTGAGAGACGAGAGATTGATAAGGTCTGTCTTTTGAAAAACACCATTAAAAAAGTACTTTTCATGAAAAAAAAAAAAAGAAACGAATATGAGAGACGAGAGATTGAGGATGTCTACCATTTCCGTTCTGTCATCTACCTGGGAGCACTCCGCCATCTTGGTCTACCTTGGGATGTGAAAGAAAATACATCTATAAAGGAGTTTACACCCTTCTGCGATCATATAGCAACTCACAGGCCTTAATGTAACCCACTGACGCTCTCGTGGTCTACTGTAAGCAGGTAGGAATACCTCCTTTATTACGCAGAAAAACATTAAAAATACTAGAATCATTCTCCCAAGTTATCTGAAAGGGGTTACACTCACTCACATAATATTTCTTTGATCTGAGTCCCAAAGGATAACACTTTGAATCCTGCCAGGGAAAAAAACTTTCCCTAAGACTTTCCCCCACTAGCTCCCAACAGAGGCCATGTTGCAATGCCAGGTGTTTCAGTCGATAAATCGATGGTTTTATCAAAAGTACAGAGCTGTTTTTACACATATTCTTAGCCATGTTATAATGGCAAGTATGAATATATGTGCTGGAAAATACATCAAATGTTAAGCTTGGAGCTTAGTAATGGTGTACAAAGCTTTAAGATACAGAGGTGAATATAATATCTTGGTTGGGAACGTGTATATGCACACATACGCCCTTACAACCTCGTATGTATACACGCAAGTACACACACATACACAGTATATACACATGTGTGTGTATATATATATATATATATATATATATATATATATATATATATATATATATATATAGAGAGAGAGAGAGAGAGAGAGAGAGAGAGAGAGAGAGAGAGAGAGAGAGAGAGAGAGAGAGAGAGAGAGAGCTTATCCAATACCCCTCAGCGAAATGGACGCAGCAATTGAATAATGGGTTGAAATAAAAGCGAATCATGGCAACCGACCCGCGCAAAAAAAAAAAAAAAAAAAAAAAAAAAAAAAGACATGACCGAACAGAACAGCAACAGTCCCCAACGAGCGATCTTTCTCTTACTGAATTTCAGAGAACAAATCTTTTCGAGAGAGAGAGAGAGAGAGAGAGAGAGAGAGAGAGAGAGAGAGAGACTTACTTACTACTGAACAAAAGTAACGTGACATGTTAGTCTATAAGAAACTTAGGACAAAGTTAATATTCTTATTGAAAATAAACAGACGCCATTTATCGATATGTATATATATATATATATATATATATATATATATATATATATATATATATATATATATATATATATATATATATATATATATATATATATATATATATATATATATACAATAATATATCTAATTAATGTATATTATATAATTATTTTTAACACAGAAGTCTCTAATTAATTTTTAGGAAATTTTTAACCTCTTTTTTTTCTTTTTTTTTTTTGAGATCTCCTCACCAAAGTAAAAATGGTAAAAGGGGGTAAAAGTGTAAAAGGAATTAAAACCACAGGCAGCCTTCAAGCCAGACTTTCAAGGTTAATTAACCATAGGTCACAGAACCTTTTACCCACAATGCATATTCTACGAAGGCAGAGAGAGAGAGAGAGAGAATAATAATCCAACTTTTGCATTTCCCTGCTGTAGACAGGAGAAGGGAAAAATCAAAGAGAGAGAGAGAGAGAGAGAGAGAGAGAGAGAGAGAGAGAGAGAGAGAGAGAGGCAGCGTTAGGGATTGAAGTCCCATCACTCTAATCAGCGATTTAGGAGAAACGCCTTTGAGAACTTAAAGGTGAATGACTTGGGGGGTCAGAAAGCGGAGTTAATTACGGAAGGAGCTACTGCTAGTACTACTAGTGCTACTAGTACTACACTACTATGGAGGTGGCCTGTATAGGGACCAAGACTTGAAGTCATTTGGTCTCAATGGCTTTCACGGAATTACAGGTAATGGAAAATGCCAACATTCAGATACTTAATGACTGACAACTAGTTGGATTTACATTTCTCTCCTAGTTTTCGAAACTGAGAAAGACAGGTTGTCCTATAAGTACGTATCTTTCACTCCTCTCTCTCTCTCTCTCTCTCTCTCTCTCTCTCTCTCTCTCTCTCTCTCCCCCACTGCATTCAGTATCATGAAGAAGAATCATACAAGGAAAAACTGCCTGACACTGCGTGACATTTGTCCCAATTTTCAAAACTCAGACCTAAAAGTTTACCTATGAGTGAGTATTTCTCTCTCTCTCTCTCTCTCTCTCTCTCTCTCTCTCTCTCTCTCCATTACAATTAATATCAAGAAGAATCAATCATAAAAGTAAAAATTGGAAAAATTACAAGTTGACCTGAGAGTAACTCTCTCTCTCTTCATTACAATCATTATCAAGAAGAGGAATCATAAAAGCAAAAATTGTCTAAGATTGCACACCATTTCTCCTAGTTTTCAAAACTGAGACCTAAAGGCTTACCTATGAGGTACGTCTCTCTCTCTCTCTCTCTCTCTCTCTCTCTTTCCCACGCCATTCTATCATCCTAATATTGATCTACTGCCACACGACCAAGTGGTCCAGCTCAGTGCCCTGTGATATCAGGTCAGACCAGGCCCAAGCCAGGCGCCCCTGAAACGTGACGAATCGAGTGAAAAAGATTAAATTGAGAGAAAAATCAAAACTGAACGTCCCCAGTCAGTGCTTGCGGATCCAGAGAGAGAGAGAGAGAGAGAGAGAGAGAGAGAGAGAGAGAGACATTTTTTTTATATACATAGAGAGAGAGAGAGAGAGAGAGAAATTTTTTTTTATATACATAGAGAACTTGAGAGAGAGAGAGAGAGGTTTTAGAATATTGGTTTTATTTACATACCGAAGAGAGAGAGACAGAATTTTGATTTATTTAATATCGAACGAGAGAGAGAGAGAGAGAGAGAGAGAGAGAGAGAGAGAGAGAGAGAGAGAGAGAGAGAGAGAGAGAGAGAGAGAGAATTTTGGTTTTATTTACATACGAACTTGATGGGAATTTTTTTATTTAAATAATCCTTCAAAGTTGAAGAAAGTGGATCGACTTTAAGATTAGTCTCATACCGAACTGGATGCTAATTACTTTGTGAAGGAACACAGTCCATTAATAGCCTCTTCAAAGTTGAAGTGAGTTTGTCCTAATTAATGGAAGAACACAGTCCATTAATAGCCTCTTCGGTGATGTCCCTTAATGGAAGAATGCGTGTCTCTCTCTCTCTCTCTCTCTCTCTCACCTACACATAGTCAGTTCATGTAGGCAGAATGAGGTATGGAGTTTCTTTCTGTCTGTCTGTCTGTCTGTCTCTCTCTCTCTCTCACACACACACACACACAGTCAGGTCATCGAGGAAGAATGACGTATGGTCTCTCTCTCTCTCTCTCACAAACACACCTACACATAGTCAGGTCATCTAGGTAGAATGAGGTATAGGGTGTGTGTGTCTCTCTCTCTCTCTCTCTCTCTCTCTCTCTTTCTCTCACACACACACAGTCAAGTCATCTAGGTAGAATGAGGTATGGGGGTCTCTCTCTCTCTCTCAAACACACACAGTCATGTCATTTAGGTAGAACGAGGTATGGGGTCTCTCTCTCTCTCTCTCTCTCTCTCTCTCTCTCACACACACACACACACACACACACACAAAGTCAAGTCATACAGGCAGAATGAGGTATGGGGGTCTCTCTCTCTCTTTCACACACACACACACACTCATACACACACAGTCAGGTCATCTAGGAGAATGAGGTATGGCGTCTCTCTCTCTCTCTCTCTCTCTCTCTCTCTCTCAAGGGAATCTCCTCTCCTCCCAACCGTCATCCGTCAATCTACATCCAGCAGATCTGAATAGGGGGTGACGGAGTCTGCGATCGTGGGACTTTCCACTGCAGTTTAAAATAGAGAGAGGAAATATTCTATAACATACATTCTTAAATAGCTCACGGGAGGCCCATGCAGTAATTATAAAATACAAGTTCATGCAGTATAGTTTCTTCGGCGCAATCGAGTTTTCTGTACAGCCGCTACAGCGTATAATCAAGGCCACCGAAAATAGATCTATCTTTCGGTGGTCTCGGTATAATGCTGTATGAGCCGCGGCCCATGAAACTTTGACCACGGCCCGGTGGTTTGGCCTAGCCTATATCGTTGCCAGAAGCACGATTATGGATAAGTTTAACCTTAAAAAACATAAAAACATAAAACCTGTGTATGTATATATATATATATATATATATATATATATATATATATATATATATATATATATATATATATATATATATATATATATAAAACCTGATCACATACACAACTGCACTGTGCATACATACAAAGAATAAAGGGACCTCACTTAAGCAGGATGGTGACTAATGGAAACTTCATTTACAAAAATTATTACAAGCTTTCAAGGGCTTATCTGTCCCCCATCCTCCGGTAGCCATAATTATATATATGCATATATACAATATATACATATATATGTATACATGTGTGTGTGTATAGTATATATACACACACACATTATCTCCCAGCCTTCGCAAGCAGATGTGCTTTCCCCAACAAGATAATCATCCGGGGCTCAATCACATTAATTGTCTCACTGCTTGCAAGACAACGTCGACCACACAATCAGCAATCACAGAGTTGGACGGAAGTCCCAGGGAATCCGTAATCAGCTCTTAATGACTGAGATTAATGCAATGATCCGTTTAATTCCCGTATTTTGAGGGGGACGGTCGCCCCTGGTTAGATACGCGTCCTTGGGACAAGACTTCGACATGTTGCGTACGGGTTTATAAACGGCCGATGCTATACGATTTAATTATACCTTACATGACTGTGGTGAATACGCATCCATACAGGCATATATATATATATATATATATATATATATATATATATATATATATATATATATATATATATATATATATATATACACATATACATATATATATATATAAACATATATAAACAATATATGTGTATACATATAGAATATTAGAATTAATCAACACAGTCACGTGCGGAACAGAAATAATTTTCAACTGAAAGACCTGGGTTCGATCCTGGTGGGAGTCAGATATATATATATATATATATATATATATATATATATATATATATATATATATATATATATATATATATATATATATAATATATATATACAGTATATGTAAGTTATCAAATTTCATATAATTATCTATTTTATGTAATTTTTCATCTAAAAACCACATTTACCCAATAATTCAATGGCAGCTCATAAAGAAAAATAAATATGATATAAACGATGGCTTCAGTGTGTGACCTCACGTGGTGCACTGTAGGCATTACTTAGTAAGGTTCTTTGCAGCGACAATTCGGCCCATAGCTGCAACCTTACATTCCTTTTACTGTACCTCCGTTCATATTTCCTTTCTCCCATCTTCCTTTCCTTAACCCTCTCCTAACGACTGCTTGAACATCATTTCAAGCGCCGAATGACCTCATCATCTAGGTCCCAGGACTTGGCCTAAATTTTATCATTCTAGTTCCAATGCCAAAGAATATGCTGAGGTTTTCTACTTCTGAAACACAATCCTCGTTACCCGCCATGCACTCTTTATCCATTACTCTATAATTATCACTCCATTTCTCCTGTTTACGCCATTCATCTCTACTTGCTTTCCTACTCTTTATCGCCCTTCGGTCCTCGACATATTTCATCCCGGTGGTTCCTCCTGGGGGAGGGGGGGAAACGTCAGTGTCAGCGTACACGTCACTCAGGAGGGTTACAGATTGGCACCCTCGTCCGGGAGACATTTGCATCCACTATTTATACACGAGTGCCAACGGGAAACTAAGGTAGAGATAACTGAAATCGTTATGCAACGCAATGCCTCCTGTTAAATGCTATGAGAGAGAGAGAGAGAGAGAGAGAGAGAGAGAGAGAGAGAGAGAGTATCTATAGGTATAATTTAATTCAAAAAGGTGTGTTTATGTTTGTGTTAGAGAGAGAGAGAGAGAGAGAGAGAGAGAGAGAGAGAGAGAGAGAGAGAGAGAGAGAGAGAGAGAGAGTCTATAGTTAAAATCCTCAAAAGGTGCTAGTTTGACAGCCATATTCAGCTATCCCTGCTATTTTAACAGCCAAAATATAATTACTAACATCTTTCAATGAGAGAGAGAGAGAGAGAGAGAGAGAGAGAGAGAGAACTCCAGAACTGATAACTGGAGCGAACTGGATCATCAACGGAAGAATCAATCAATCAATTAACATCAAATTCTGGCCTAATCAAAGCAACAGATATCATAACATCAACCGGAAATCACTGGCATTAATAAAAAATAAATAAATAAATAAAAATTCATTAAAATAAATAAAAAATAAAAATATTTGAAATTCCGATAATTGAGAGACGTTAATTGGTATCTGAACGAATGTCCTCTGGGACTAAATTAAAAATATATATTAATTAAATTGAAAATATATAGATTAATTTTTTTAATTAATTTTTTTCACTCACGTGGATTTATTCATTTATTCTTTTTAATGGGGTTAAGAGTAATTTATACAGGATGACATGAGTTTAATTTCATTCTAATAGCTTTTTTTTATTGAAAGATAGATGTTACATTTTTATTTCAATTTTTAATCAAAAAATTACTTTTCGTCATATTTTTAGTATTGCTATGATAAGATACTGCAGTTCTCATACATTCTGAAGAAACATTATTTATTTTTTTTTAATCGAACGATGGATTATACATTTTTCATTCACTTGCCTGAAGTGAAAAAAATTGCTCCTATATTTCGATACATCTTTTTTATCTTCACGATTTTTTTTTTCGCATTTTTAGTATTCCTGTAAAAAGATTCTACAGTTCTCAAAAGCAGTTCTGTAGATGAATACATGAATATATTTGGTTTCCCCTATGGGAAAGTGTATCATAAAAATAAACTCTTTTCTTTAAATAAGGAGAGAGAGAGAGAGAGAGAGAGAGAGAGAGAGAGAGAGAGAGAGAGAGAGAGAGAGAGAGAGAGTATATTGCTATTCATGGAACTAACTCTGAAAACAATTCATGGAGTTTATCATAAAAATTCTTTAACTAGAGAGAGAGAGAGAGAGAGAGAGAAAAACAATGGAACTAACTGAAAAACCTCGCTTATGGTAGTTTATCATAAAAATAAACTCCTTCTTTAACTAGAGAGAGAGAGAGAGAGAGAGAGAGAGAGAGAGAGAGAGAGAGAGAGAGAGAGAGAGAGAGAGAGTATATTGTGGCTATTCATGGAACTAATTCTATGAAAAACAAGTACTCGCCTATGGTAGTTTATCATAAAAATAAACTCCTTCTTTAACTAGAGAGAGAGAGAGAGAGAGAGAGAGAGAGAGAGAGAGAGAGAGAGAGAGAGAGAGAGAGAGAGTATATTGATATTGGAACCTATGA
Organism: Macrobrachium rosenbergii; assembly: GCF_040412425.1. Lineage (NCBI taxonomy): Eukaryota > Metazoa > Arthropoda > Malacostraca > Decapoda > Palaemonidae > Macrobrachium > Macrobrachium rosenbergii. The sequence goes on along the minus strand of NC_089795.1, from coordinate 88,623,896 downwards.
AAAACAAGTACTGCCTATGGTAGTTTATCATAAAATAAACTCCTTCTTTAACTAGGAGAGAGAGAGAACGAATTCTATCAAAACAAGTACAGCGAAAATTAACAGCAACAAGTAAAATTAAAACCACAAACCATTCTCCGAGAACATATTAGTTTTTCACGCTTACAGAAAAGAACGCAAAACCATTTAGTAAATAATCCTGCCATTAACTGATTACTCCGATATCTTACAAAAAAAAAAAAAAAAAAAAAACAACAATCCACAAAGACAAAGGGGTGTTTTTCCAATACAGCTAAAAGCAAAGATATATTATGAAACATGACATGCTGAAAATTTAAATGCTACTGAAATGGAGCCATGTAGTTTTTAAAAACTTTTTTTTGTTTTTTACATCGAATCACTCAGGTTTTCAGTAAAGTTTTTTTTGGAATGAGGTTGCTATCCCAACACCTTCACTCAATCCTAGCTGCGACCCACCACAGTTAACTAACTACCACGGGAATAATCCACTGAATAAGCCAACAAATGCTCTTACGGTTTTTTCAGGATACGGACCTAAGTCGTTTCACACCAGCCCGGGATCGATCTCAGGTGGAGCGAGATACACAATACACAAATCCTGCTTCATATGAAATCAAGAGGTACTATTAAACCATAATATAATTAGTGTCATTACAGTAGGCCTAATTCGAAGACAGGTAATTAATTACCCTCTTCTCCATTTCAATAATACTGCAGTTTGATAGAACATTTGTACATTGATCTAATTGCAATTATAGCAATTATGTTCACTATTGCAAGAGCTATGCCAATAACAACATTATCCACGCATGTCATTTCTTTTTGAATTATCATCGTAAGATGCACATTACTCTTCTTATTAGTTCTAGATATTATTTTCAATGCGTATATCAATCTATATTCTTAAAAGGGCTTCTCGTATTAGACTTCACTATTCCGTGAAATAATTCCTCACCTTATCTAAAACTATTATACCAAGTTCAGAAAAATACCCTCCACTAAGAAGCACGGATTCGGAATGAAAAAAAAAAAAATTAATTTAAAAACTCAATCAATCAATCAATAATTCATGACGCATAATAACTCTGCAACAAATCATAACAGATTTTCATAATAAAATACCTAAATCATATTACTCATACACTCTGATCTAGAGCATTTCAACTCCCATAATTCAGCAACAAAGAAAAAAAAAAGTAAAAAATCGAGTTTTCTGTACAGCGTGTGATGCTGTATGAGGCTCTCAGCCGCCGCCCTTGAAACTTTCACCCACGGCCCGGGGTGGTGGTCCTGTACAACGGTGACAGACGCACGATCCTTTTAAATTGAATAAAATCAAATAAATACCGAGGGTTGTTTTCAAAGAACCTTGAGTAATGCCGGCGAATTTTCAGTTGTGCATTTTCATTGGCACGATTAAGAATCTTATCCCGAGAAGCAATTACGCGAGGAATCCCCGGACTGACCGGCTCGTAAATACATCTTATTCCAGCTGGGTCCTTTCCGTCCTGCTATTAATCATTTCTTGATCTATTCATCATCTGGCGGCTGACGTTCCTGCATAATTCCCCGTGATTACCTCTGAACAATAATTCATACCCTGATTATAATAAATATTACTTACTTTATTCTTTATTTAATTTAAACGACAGAAAGGAAAAAGGCAAATTTAAGGAATGAAATAATATAGTGCATACTAATATTTTATTTCATATTTTAATTTAATCGAAAGGAAAATGGTAAACTTAAGAAATGAATCAATATAGTGCATAATAATACCTTATTCAACACTTAATTTAAACGACAGCAAATTCTATAGGATATAGAATTTAGGGCAAAGGCTAAGCGCTGGAACCATTTGAGGTCATTCAGAGCTAAAAGGGGAAACTGAGTGAAAACGTTCGAAAGGCGTAACAGGAGGAAAACCTCAAAGCAGCTGCACTCTGAAACAATTGTCAGGAGAGGGTTGAGGAAAGTAAGGTTGAAGAGAGAGAATATGAACGGAGGTGCAGTAAAAGGAATGAAAGAGGAATGCAGCTAGGGGTCGAAGGAACGCTGCAAAGAACCTTTAATGCAAATTGTGAGAAAAAAAGAAAACTATAGTGAAAAGAAAAGAATTAAGAAACTGATGAACCATCGACTTCAGGCTAAGATCACAGGAGAACTTCCTCCTCCAGAGAAGTTTGACAGTTCCTCTGCACTTCCTTCCCCCTCCATTCGAGGTGCCAAGGGGATAGAAGCGGAGGAGGAGGAGGAGGAGGAGGAGGAGGAGGAGGAACTACCAGCGCAAAGGTGGGGATTTTACCAAAAGCTTAAAAGAAAAGGAAGAGTCACGAAAGAGTAAAATGACAACAAAATAAATAAAGACATGAATAAACAAATAAATAAATAAACAAATAAAATTTACAATGATTCACCTTCACAGAACAGGGCATCCTAAGTCTTGAACGAGAGAGAGAGAGAGAGAGAGAGAGAGAGAGAGAGAGAGAGAGAGAGAGAGAGAGAGAGAGAGAGAGAACCTTACAGCCTGTTATTCAGTAATTGTGAAATGAGAGAGAGAGAGAGAGAGAGAGAGAGAGAGAGAGAGAGAGAGAGAGAACAAAACTTTACAGACTTTTATTCAGTAGTTGTGAAATGGTGAGAGAGAGAGAGAGAGAGAGAGAGAGAGAGAGAGAGAGAGCCTAGGTCACCGTAGGTCAAGATTCACCATAACATCTACCGTCCACAGCTGGAAAAGGTCTGGAAAAAAAAACAGAATAGATATGGGACAGCGGTCAATTTCCGCATTGGCTACTTCTGGTATGTCTCATTTCCTGAATCTCTCTCTCTCTCTTTCTCTCTCTCTCGCTCTCTCTCTCTCTCTACTGAGAACTATTTCTTTACAAGCGTTCAAATAATGGGATCAACTGGTACCCTTTGACAGTGGAGGCAATATCGTATTTATGTCTTTACTTTTATATATCTTCTGTTTCTTCCCTGAATCTTTACTGCCAGAAACCACGTATGTATGTAACTATTTATCACGTATGTATATGTGTGTGTATATATATATCCATATATATATATATACAGATATATATATATATATATATATATATATATATAAATACATATATATACACACACACACACACATACATATATATATATATATATATATATATATATATATATATATATATAATCAATACTATTGTACACAAACATATACAATCAACAAGTTTGTCCAAATTTATATTCAATTACATCCCGCGCGTCTTGGCGCAAGTATTACATAAATACATGTGCAACAAAATAAAATAAAATAAAATAAAATAAAATACAATACAATAAAATAAAATAAAAACTAAATTCCAGAGCAAGCAAAGGATACGTCAGAAATTCAATCTTACCGACGCCCAAACGCCAAAAAATAATAGCGCTTCAGAATAATGTTACTTGCTTCGCTTGAACTGTTTATCAACGAAAAGGCCATTCACGCAATATATTGGGTTCCAGTATTTAGATATGGTGTACTTGAAGAATGTACAGTATGAGAGAGAGAGAGAGAGAGAGAGAGAGAGAGAGAGAGAGAGAGAGAGAGAGAGAGAGAGAGAGAGAGAGAGAGGTTCTATTCGTCATCTTTTGTTTACGATGACAAAAGAAAATCAGATAATAAGATAGAAACACTACTGCTAGCATGTACATATTTACTCTCTCTCTCTCTCTGAGAAGCGAATCCCCTTATTGGAATTTATAACTCTTTCTCGGGAAAGTTTTATCGATGAAAATTGTAATCATAAGTCAAGAAAGATGCCTATTTATCCCTCAAGGCAATACAGAATTCATTAAGTTTAAGCTATTTCATTAAGTTTAAGCTAGAGTGAAATCTACATGTTAAATATTAGTAAAAGCAGAAAGGTTGGATCTGTATATATAGTTTAAGAACTGAAAGGGCTAGAAAAGTTGTAAAATGATTAAATTTTAGATGAAAATAGGATGAATCTGAGTGTTCTGAGATGGTTCGGTCATCTGGAGAGAAAGAGGAATATCAGCTGCAAGGATGGATCTGTGATGAGACTGTTCGGTCATCTGGAGAGAATAGGGAATATCAGCTGCAAGGATGGATCTGTGCTCTGAGATGGTTCAGTCATATGGAGAGAATAGGGAATATCAGCTACATGGATGGATCTGTGCTCTGAGATGGTTGAGCCATGTGGAGAGAATAGGGAATATTAGCTGCAAGGATGGATCTGTGCTCTGAGATGGTCCAGTCATGTGGAGAGAATGGGGAATATCAGCTGCAAGAATGGATCTATGCTCTGAGATGGTTCAGTCATGTGGAGAGAATGGGGAATATCAGCTGCAAGGATGGATCTGTGCTCTGAAATGGTTCAGTCATGTGGAGAGAATAGGGATTAGCTGCAAGGATGGATCTGTGCTCTGAGATGGTTCAGTCACGTGGAGAGAATAGGGAACATTATGGTAAAAAATTGTATAATTGGGGACAGCTAGGAAGGAGAAGACCTACTCTGTTGGAAAGCTGGAGAGTGAGAGGTTTTGAAAGGGAAGAACCTTAATTAATACCTGTTTGTTTGTTTGCTTGTGCGTGCGTGTGGCGAAAGCAGGGCAAAGTGATTAAACGTATTCCCTTCGATATTGAAGTCAACACATTTTGGCGACCTCGGCGGCACGTCTGTTGCAATGCAATCAATCAACTCTTGCGACGTGCAAGCGCTTTCGTGATTGAACAGTGTTTGACAACAGTGTCTAATACATCTGCTATACGCGAGCACAGTTCCAATATGTCATAACGAGGGATTTACGAAATGAATTAAGCAAATGCTGTGGGGATGATCACGACGTGTTTGAGATAACGCGATCCTGGAATGATTCCAGGAAACTTAAAGTGAATCTTACTTATTCATCCCAGGAAACTTAAAGTGAATCTTCTTTATTTATCCAAGTAAATGAATCTTATTTATTCATCCACGTAAAAGAAGCGTATTTATTTATCCAAGCTCACAATGCGAGTCTTCATAAAGTCTGTAAACCTCAGAGAGAGAGAGAGAGAGAGAGAGAGAGAGAGAGAGAGAGAGAGAGAGAGAGAGAGAGAGAGAGAGAGAGAGAGAGGCCCCTCCGCCTCGAGTCTTAAGGCGCTGCCAGTCACGATCTCGCGGGCGAAAGTTTTCAAGAAGTTAAGACACTTTCTGCTGTAGAGGAAACAAGTTCAAAAGAGAGAGGTTACGAGAGCGTAGGATAACGAAGGTCCTTACGTAACAGCTTACTCACGAGAGAGAGAGAGAGAGAGAGAGAGAGAGAGAGAGAGAGAGAGAGAGAGAGAGAGAGAGAGAGTTTGCCTGTTAAGTTTGACAGCCCTATTCTGCTATAAGCACATAAACTACTAAGATCTTTCAGAGAGAGAGAGAGAGAGAGAGAGAGAGAGAGAGAGAGAGAGAGAGAGAGAGAGAGAGAGAGAGACTTACCTGTTATTTTGACAGCCCTATTTTGCTATAAGGGCATAAATCACCGATATCCTTTAGAGAGAGAGAGAGAGAGAGAGAGAGAGAGAGAGAGAGAGAGAATTTCCCTATTAGTCTGACAGCCCTGTTCACCTATACAGACATAAACCACTGATATCTTTCAGAGAGAGAGAGAGAGAGAGAGAGAGAGAGAGAGCAGGTGGACGAGCGTGAGAGAAGTCAGCCATTTATATTAAGGGGAGATCTGACATCGCCCACGTCAGGATATCGGAAAGTCAATGAATTTGATGGAAGATTTCAGATGGTTGTTTTCGAAAGTAACACACACATATACACATATATATGTATTACTAAAAGGACCTCATTCAAACTGGATGGTATCTAATGGAGTATTTATTCAGGAAAAGTTACAAGCTTTCTTGGACAAGCAGTCCTCATTATCAAGTATCCGTGCAAAATAATGAAGACTGTTTGTCCAAGAGAGCTTGTAGTAACTTTTTCTGAATAAATACTCCATTAGATACCACCCAGTTTGAATGAGGTCCTTTTAGTAATTATACTAATGCACAGAACATTTGTGTATGTGATACAGTTAACATATATATGTATGTATATATGTGAGAATTCATACAGTAATTCCAGTCTAACACTCGAACAAACTCAGAAACAAGATTATCCACCAATTTAAAAATACGAATGCAGAAACCTGCAACTTGCAACAAACCACACAGGTTACATACAAGCAGCAGCAGCAACGCTTAACAAACAAGACCCGAGACACCTCTCTGACACTTGCGTGATAAACAAATACAACAAGAGATTTATTTGGCTTTGTAGAAGAACGGAAAACCGACATCAATACCTTGACAATGAACAGTGCGTGATTCACGCTAGGTAGTAGAACCTAGTCACGTGACTTTCCCCTTACCTGCGTAAAATCTCGTTTCGTTTCCACGCACTGCAGTCTTTGCGTTCAAGTTACAGTGTACTGGTGGCAACAAAAGAATGACTGTATTTACAAAAAAAAAATAAATAAATAAAGAAAATAAAATAAAATAATAAAAAAATAAAAAGAAAAATGGTGCGCACACCTTCTTCAGAATAGAATACAGAATTCCGGCAAAGGCCAAGCGCTGGAACCTATGAGGTCATTCAGCGCTGAAACGGAAACTGACATTAAAAAGCTTGAAAGGTGTAACAGGAGGAAAACCTCAAAGCAGTCTCACCATGAATCAACTGCCAGGGGAGGGTTGAGGAAAGTAAGATGGAGGAAAGAGAACATGAACGGAGGTACAGTAAAAAAGGAATGAAAGGGGGTTGCAGCTAGGGGCCGAAGGGACGCTGCAAAGACCCTTAAGTAATGCCTACAGTGCACCGCATGAGGTGCACTGTCGGCGTTCTACCCGCCCCCTACGAGAAAAGCTATGTCAGGATAGACGCGTTATTTTCATTCTGATTTACGAGATAAAGTTACCTGAATGTGGTATGGTTACCTGTCCAGGTTAATCACTACCTGTACCCCAACTACATAAGTGTAATTTAACGATTCAGTAACTATTGGTGATGAATGTATTCAAATTATTAATTATTTCCTCGCCCCCGTGACTCTGCAAAACAAGAGACCCAGAGCCTGTCCCTCACCTGTGCTACCGTATTGCAATTGCAGGTGTCTGATTAACATGTTTCCCACATATATTCCTACGTAACACCTGCATGCCCCTATAATGGCGCCAACTTGACGCCCGGAGCCAAGGTCAGAACTGTCTCTGAAAAATACATATGAGAATGACTGCGCATTCATGTTTCATACTCAAGTACTGTTGTTCCTGTGAAGGAGATGGTCAATATATTTCCTTTATGAGTTTTTTTTTTGTCATTTGTAGCACAGTATTGCTAGATTTTTTTTAATGGCCCCATCCTGTTTTCAATATTTCTTATCTTTATTATGTGTAAATAATTTTTTTTACTTGTTCGTATCCATAATTTTAGTCTGAATAAATTTAATTATTATTATTATTATTATTATTATTATTATTATTATTATTATTATTAACACTTGTAAAGGGGCATATCTCCCCACTCATTCGAAATATCTTGTATCCTCTCCCGACACGAGGAACCTTTGAGCAAAATTTGGTTGAAATTGGTCCAGTGGTTCCGGAGAAGAAATAGAAAGTGGGAAGCGTTTGAGCAATGTATATGTATGCATACAAACATACATACACATATAAGAACAATGGACAAACTTTCGTCACTAAAACTCAACCACTTGTAGCTTAGTGAAATTTGAAAAAAGTAGTAATTGGAATTGGACTAAAAAATTTAGGCCAGAGGCCAAGCGCTGGGAACTATGAGGTCATTCCGCGCTAATAGGGAAATTGAGAGTAGAGGGGTGAAGAAAGTAAGATGGAAGAGAGAGACTATGAACGGAGGCACAGTAAAAGGAATGAAAGGGGTTGCAGTTATCCCACTTACGTTTCAGTCCTCTTCCAAACAAATTACAAATATAAGAATTACATTTTTTTTTTTTTACAAAACTATATGCACAATCAAGTATCAGCTGGTTTGCCGATATAGTGGTTAATGTCGTGTCATGCCACTCAGATGTTGCGGGTTCGCGTCTCCCCAAGGGCGATGAAAAATCACTGGCTCTGTATCATGATCAGTTACTACCGCAGTGTTGGGGGTCTGCTAAGGTGGGAGGTTGAAACCAACATTCTTTGGAAGCTTCAATTTCAAGTCAATGTCCCCTTTGCTGTGCTTGTTCCAAGTGAATACGTTTTATCTACTGAAATAATAAAATAATAATAATAATAATAATAATAATAATAATAATAATAATAATAAGCTCGTATATAAAAGAACATACGTATATAATTGCGTGTAAAACTTAATTAGTCTCACTAAAATTCTAATTATCCCGAAACCCACCAGTAGCACTTGTGGTCACATCACCGTTATTCCCAAATTTATGAATGAAGACGTAGCCTAATTCCCGCTCATTAGCACTTGAACACTGGGGAAATGTTTCTCGTGAATGAACCAAGACCCATAATTACTACAGTTGTATTAAAACTGTCCGAATTTTTCTAGTGACTGAAATTAGAGAGATCAATAAACATTCCCCTGATTGATTGATTGATTGATTGATGAGGCTTTGAAAGAGAGAATTGTTGGGTTTAACGCAGTGGTTCTTAATCTTTTTTATTACCACGCCCCCTCTGAGAATTGATCCCTTGTATCTATGAGCAAAATTCGCTCCCAGATTTAAAGGAAAAAAAAAAAAAGAGAGTTTTTATTCTTTTGGGAATGAATTAGTAAGATACTTGACACTGCTTCTTAGCGACTCTTGTTAAGAGAATGACGAATATAATTAGAGAATTTTTAATTTACCCCCAGGGCTCGCGCCCCCCTTAAAAATTGCTGATGCTCCCCAGATTAAAAACCACTGGCTCAACGTTATTTTGGTGAAATAATCCGGGCAGAAAATTCATACAATGTATAAATCTCTTTATCTTTCACGTGTGAGTAATTCTCATATTCAAAGGCCAAGCGATGCACTTTGATATCCAGATCACAGAGCAATGATTGAGTGAATCATAAAGCTGTCACAAAAAAAGCAACAGCGGGGGATTTCTTTCTTCACTTTTCACAAACAATTCCCTGACCTTCACTCAGCCAAAATGAAATTGCCTTATTTTTTTCAAAGTCCTTCATGGGCCGATCGTCATGAAGGTTGGCAACAAACATACGCACGCCATCTAGTGAGAGCAAGTGTAAGTAACACACGCGCGCGCGCACACACACACGGACCGTGACACAACAACAGCACTTGGGAAAACAATTCAATAACGCAGATTGCAACGCCCACTTTGAGTCACAATAAAGCTTTATCAAAAATAATAAAACGTACGTTTGTTTGCAATTTTGCAGCCTTTGGTTGATGTTCGCCTTCGCTTGTGACCGCAACAACAGTTGTGGCGTTGTATTAAAGAGAGAGAGAGAGAGAGAGAGAGAGAGAGAGAGAGAGAGAGAGAGAGAGAGAGAGAGAGAGAGAGAGATAATAGTCCATAAGAAACTTGACTTTAAGCAGAGTTTAAACTTGATAAGAGAGAGAGAGAGAGAGAGAGAGAGAGAGAGAGAGAGAGAGAGAGAGAGACCGCAACATAACAGTCAATAAGAAACTTAACTTCAAGCAGAGTTTAAACTTGAAAGAGAGAGAGAGAGAAGAGAGAGAGAGAGAGAGAGAGAGAGAGAGAGAGAGAGGTGACATAATAGTCCATAAGAAACTTAATTTCAAGCAGAGTTTAAACTTGATAGGAGAGAGAGAGAGAGAGAGAGAGAGAGAGAGAGAGAGAGAGAGAGAGAGAGAGAGAGAGAGAGAGAGAGAGAGATAAAATTAAAACCACACACGGGACACATGACCTATTGTTAATACAACAGGATTACGTAGTACAAGCACTTATATCTGGCTAAAGCTGAATCAATAAAATATACAATTTCCGTCACAACGAATGTATAAAACAAAACATAGGCCTATAAATTCATTTTATTAAAAATAAAAAAAAAAACGTATGAAAAACTTTTTTTAAACACCCACAGCAGATCCAATGCACTTAAGCTCTCCGATCGGAAACACAATCTCGGGGCGTTGTTTTTCCCCGAGTTTTCTCCCTAATGGAAAAACAACGGCCGGAATATGCTGGCAAGGGCGCCATCGCCGTCGGCGTCTCTCCTGCAGAAACAACGAATTAGCGGCGACACCAGTTCGGTTTGAGGTCCCCCGCGAGACGAATAACATTCATTACCATATGTATGTTTCCTCGCCTGGGATAATAAAAGTGTTTGTGCGGACGTTTTCCTCTGGGGAGAGAGAGAGAGAGAGAGAGAGAGAGAGAGAGAGAGAGAGAGAGAGAGAGAGAGAGAGAAATTGAAGGATATCAAAGTGACATATTAGTCAGTAAGAAACTTCAAGCACAGTTAACAATTTACAGAGAGAGAGAGAGAGAGAGAGAGAGAGAGAGAGAGAGAGAGAGAGAGAGAGAGAGATTGAAGGGTAAGTATCAAAGTGACATATTAGACAGTAAGAAACTTCAAGCACAGTTAACAATTGGTTCTGGAGAGAGAGAGAGAGAGAGAGAGAGAGAGAGAGAGAGAGAGAGAGAGAGAGAGAGATCAAAGTGATTAGTCAGTAAGAGACAGTTAACAATTGGAGAGAGAGAGAGAGAGAGGAGAGAGAGAGAGAGAGAGAGAGAGAGAGACATATTATCAAAGAAACATATTAGTTAACAATTGGTACTGCAGTTAACAATTGAGAGAGAGAGAGAGAGAGAGAGAGAGAGAGAGAGAGAGAGAGAGAGAGAGAGAGAGAGAGAGAAGTATCAAAGTGACATATTAGTCAACAAGAAGCTTCAAGCAGTTAACAATTGGTACTGGAGAGAGAGAGAGAGAGAGAGAGAGAGAGAGAGAGAGAGAGAGAGAGAGAGAGAGAATGCCTGAACCTAAAGAGCATTTACACAATTCTCATCCTCATTAGATGTGAAGGTCCTTTCTTTCCAACACGTTTATTACCCCACCTAATTAGAAAATCTGAACCTCAAAAATACATTACTACTCTGAAACATTTCTCCTAGTACTTTTAATAAGTCATTAAAATTTTTAACCATCTATCGATTAATTTCTTAATTTATATTAGTTTCCTGATAACTACAGCTCTTTCTGTATTTCCTGTTAACTTCTCTAACTTCTTTCCAATGAACACCATTCTCTTTGGAACCTCGATTTTTAAGTCAATGGCCCCTGTGGTGGGCTTGTTCCATATGAAGAGGGTTCATCCTCTGAATAATAATAATAATAATAATAATAATAATAATAATAATAATAATAATAATAATAATAATAATAATAATAATAATGTTTGAATTTCAAGTCAATGGCCCCTTTGGGGGGTTTGTTTCATATGAAGAGGGTTCATCTTCTGAATAATAATAATAATAATAATAATAATAATAATAATAATAATAATAATAATAATAATAATAATAATAACAGTTTGAATTTCAAGCCAATGGCCCCTTTGGTGGGCTTGTTCCATAAGAATAGAGTTTATCCTCTGAAAATAATAATAATAATAATAATAATAATAATAATAATAATAATAATAATAATAATAATAATAATAATAATGTTTGAATTTCAAGCCAATGGTCCCATTGATGGGCTTGTTCCATACGAATAGGGTCCATCTTCTGGATAATATCCAGCATTTCTTAACAACTCCATCTCTCCTTTCCCAACACTTACAAAACCATACTTTCTCTTCAACCAAATTACCGCCTCCCATTCAGCCCAATTTCCAAAAACCAATTACCTTAAAACGACCCAATTACGAGGAGAAACTGCATCTGACGTCATTCCCAATTACGGAGGAATTTCGTAACCAAAACCGCCGAGAAAGAAATTACGATAATGAGGGAGAAGAGATTACAGTAAACTGACTCAGCGCGCAAGTTAAATTTATTTCTGGACGTTTTCATCAAAGAGAGCAGGCTGGGAACTGACAGGGCAATCGTTTCATATTAATTAAATGGGGAATGTTGATCGGGCGTATTTCACAGCCACATGGCATAAATTGACTGATATTAACTAGCAAGGAAGAGGTCATTATACTGTTTTGAAAAGAATTAAAATCATAGGAAAACAGAAAGAAAGAGAGAATAAAATACAATGACAGAATTAATATTATTATTATAATTATTTTTATTATTATATATTATTATTATTATTATTATTTCATCAGATGAAACCTATTCACATGGAACAAGCCCACCAAAGGGGCCACTGACTTGAAATAAAGCTTCCAAAGAAATGTTGGTTTCAACCTCCCACCACAGCAGACCCCACACTGCGGCAGTAACTCATCATGAGACAGAGAAAGTGGTTTTTCGCCGCCCTGGGGGAGACGCGAACCCGCGGCATCCGAGTGGCATGCCACGACACTAACCACTAAACCGATGACAGGTCGAGAGTCCATTACATCGTTCATTTAGTCTGAGAAAACAAATGAGGAGAAAAATTCATCTCTAGAAATAAAACATGAAACCTTCACGTATGTGAATTTTTTTTTATGAATTTTGATGACGGACATCAAATTAACCTCAATAACGTTAGGTTGCCAACATATCCTTACTAACCAAGCCACAAACGAGGCTCTCTCTCTCTCTCTCTCTCTCTCTCTCTCTCTCTCTCTCTCTCTCTCTATATATATATATATATATATATATATATATAATATATATATATATATATATATATATATATATATATATATATATATATATATAAGAACAATACTTGCAAGACACTTGCTTTGTTGAACGACAGAGAACTGGATGCTTTGGCATTTATAAATGACTCAAAGGTGAAAGGGCAGGGTGTGCAAGAGTGGGGAAGGCGAAAAACTGCTTCTGTCAAGGACAGCTGAAATGCAGTGAGCTAGAGAAGGGGTAATGCTTGTAATGTGTTAATCAGAGACTGTATAGATACGACTGTTGTAGCAAGGAAGTAATTATGATTGTAGGTATATTATGTCTAGGAATGGCAAGGAATGAGTGATAAGTGATTTTGAGACAGTCTGAATCCATTCATGGAGAATATAAAAGGCTGGTTGGGATAGGTGACTTGAATGCAATAGTTAAAAGACTGGTTGGGATAGGTGACCTAAATGCAATTGTAGTTACAACAGAATGAGATAAAACTGATGGTAGGTATAGCGTTCTTGGAGCACATGAGAATGCAAACTCGTGGATTTGTGTTTGTAAAAGGTTTTGATTAATGGTAATCAAACTTATTTATATGGTTTCAAAAGCAGGATGTCCTTAAGTACACTTGGGAACGAGGAAAGGTGAAAAAAAGTTAGCTGGATTTTTAAGTCTTAGTACAGATGATAATGTAAGGGCGTAAAGTGGAAATATTACAAACTGTTGTAACATGTATTAAATTATTATTATTATTATTATCATTATTATTCAGAAAATAAACCCCTACTCATATGGAACAAGCCTGAAGGGGCCATTGACTTGAAATTCAAGCTTCCAAAGAATAATATGTTGTTTATCTGAAAGATATTACAGAAGATAATAGGAAATACAAAAAGCAGATATCAGTTACCAAGGTGTAAAAGGCGTCACAAAATCTCAGGGTCATGAAATGAACTACACCATGAAACTATATCTTGTTTGTATCTACTTGTCACAAAACCTCAGGGTCATGAAATGAACTACATCCTGAAACTATATCTCATTTGTATCTACTTGTCTTATAAATGTATCAATGACCGCACTGGGTCAAAGCACTTGAAAAAAAAGTGGTCTAAAATAAATAAAAGTGATTACAAGTAGAGGAGGAATTCAAGACGAAACAGCGCAAAAGGAAACCAACTCATTATCATCCCATTTCCTTCCCCAGTTAAAAATAGATTTGACCTTCGGGGTATCTTCTGCTGTCTTCGGGTAAAGTCTACCGTTTCCCTTTGAAGATGCCGGGGCATGACTTCAGGCCAGAGAACAGACGAGAGAGAGAGAGAGAGAGAGAGAGAGAGAGAGAGAGAGAGGGGGAGAGAAACTCGCGGATGACAGCTTCTACGAACGATGAATGACGTCGCAAAAGTACCGGACAGCTTCGCCTCGGGATGATTCCTTCAAGTGACATCTGAGAAGGCTTTGGACTCGGCAGCGCTTTGTTGTGTGGTTAGCTCTCTCTCTCTCTCTCTCTCTCTCTCTCTCTCTCTCTCTCTCCTGTTTTTGTCATATACGACTCAAGTATACGGAGCACAAATAATTATAAAAGTTATAATGATTCTCTCTCTTTCTTTGTCGTATGACTCAAGCAAATGGAGCATAAATAAGTATAAAAATTATAAGTAGAAAAATTATAATAACTCTCTCTCTCTCTTCTGTTTTTTGTCCTATACGACTTATATATACGGAGCATAAATAACGATAAAAATTATCAATCTCTCTTTCTCGTCTATTTCTGTCGTATACGACTTAAGTACACGGAACACAAATAATGATGAAAATTATAATTCTCTCTCTCTTTCTCTATGTCTATTTCTGTCGTATACGACTTAAGTATATGGAGCATAAATGATGATAAAAATTATAATTCTCTCTCTCTATTGTTGTCGTATACAACTTAAGTATACGGAGCAGAAATAGCGATAAAAATTGTAGGAAATCCTCTCTGTCTCTCTCTCTCTCTAATACGACCATGAAACTAGCATCTCCTCCTAGTTTCGATCTAAAACGAAGTGTTGTGTTTATCGCAACAACAAACAAAGTTGTTTCAGTCAAACCGTAAAACAACGAATGAAAAAAAATATAAAAATCGGGAATTTCTCGACCCATCAGGTAATCCCGCCATTGCAGGTTGCGGTAGGGAATTGAGGACAGGGGATTAGTCTTTATTTCTCTCGCCTCCTTTTCCTTCAAAGGCGCGAGAGAGGATTACAAAAGGGGGTGGGTGGGGATGGGGGGATTCCAAATGGATTTGCGTTCTCCTTGTGATGCACGATTATCATAATCCCAGGTCGCCTTTAGACGTGACCTCTAAGAGGGGATTTTACGGGTTTGGTTTCCGGAATGGGAATGGGAATCCTCCTCCTCCTCCTCCTTCTTCTTCTTCTTCTTCTTCTTCTTCTCCTCCTCCTCCTTCTTCTTCTTCATCTTCTTATTCTCCTCCTTCTTCTTCTTCTTCTTCATAAAACCAAACAAAAAGTAAATAAGAATGTTATCATAAACAATAAAAATGTTATCATAAACAATAAAAATGTTATCAGAAACAATAAGAATGTTATCATGAACAAAGTTGTTACATGAAAACCAATTTACACATATATAAATGGGAGGAAAATAAATTTCAAAAACAAAAACCGCATCTGACGTTCATTATAAATCTCTCTCTCTCTCTCTTTCTCTTTCTCTCTCAAACTAGGACTTTAACACGATGAAAGAGACACGAAAACCGGAAAACCATCAACCAATGAAAAATCAGCTTCCATATCTTTCCACTCAATGATGATTTTCGCTGTCACTCAGTTGCAAAAACCAATTTATGCAAATCAAAACCAGCAATACAAAACCGTTTGCAAAAATAGTTTTGGCCTTCATAATGACTTTCTTTTTACCTTCTTTATCATCCATGACTTTCTTTTTACTTTCTTTATCTTCCATGACAGTTTGATGTTCGTTACATCAAGAGGCACATTCAAGCGACGATTGGGAGTAGAGTGGAAATTGCCAATCTCTCTGCATTCAAATCATCAAATTTATTTAAATATATCTCCTGGGATTTTACGTCTAACACACTTAAGCATTTGTGGTATATACACTGAAACAATATATATACATAAATAAATTTCTGACTCACATCAGGATCGAACCCAGGCCTTTCAATTGAAAGGCAAGGGCGCTGCCCACTAGACCATACATGTCATAAAAGAAGTTGGAACCTGAGTGCTACTGCACCCAAGGAATTACCTGAGCAAGCTAACTGCTTGCATACAAGCGTGTTTTCCCCCAAACTTCCCGACTTGGCAATGACCCAATTGACAGCATTTCATTCGAATTATCCCTTCTAATATATATATATATATATATATATATATATATATATATATATATATATATATATATATATATAATAATAATAATAACAAGCACTTCAAAAATAAGAAACAACTCAATAAAACACGTCTTGAAAACGAACATCATAACGCTAAAATCTGAATACAATAATAAACGAAAAGATAAGAAACCCAACCACCCTTTGTTGCAAAATGCAAAAACCTCCCAGGGGAGCTTCCTGTATCTTCCTACAAAGCAGCCACCAGCCTCCCGGGGGGACAAAGCACTACAAGCGGGTCAAAGAATCCCATTGGCGTGTGCCTATGAATATAAATGGAAAGTTCGATTCCGAGAATATTCCTAGATGGCGGCGGCCGGAATGGCCATCAACAAATTGGCCGTGAATATAACGGAGGGTACGAGGATACGGGAATACAGGGATGCAGGAACACAGGGATAAAGGAATACGGGGATACAGGAATACGGGGATACAGGTACAGGAATACAAGGATACAGGAATACAGGGATAAAGGAATACGAGGATACTGGAATACAGGGATACAGTGACTCAGGAATACAGGGATAAAGGAATACAAGGATACTGGAATACAGGAATAAAGGGACACAGGAATACAGGGATACAGTGACTCAGGAATACAGGGATACAGAAATACAGGAATTCAGGGATACCGGAATACAGGGATTCAGCGATATAGGAATACAAGGATACAGGAACACAGAAACATAGGAATACTGGGATTCAGGAATACAGGGATGCAGGAATACATGGGCATAGGGTTACAGGGATTCAGGGATACGTGAATACAGGGATTCAGGGATATAGGAATACAGGGATACAGGAACACAGGGATGCAAGAATACAGCGATGTACGCAAGCTGTAAAATCAAACTGAGTGTTTGCATAAACACAGGCACCTTCAAGACATTTCGTGTGATCTGAATCTCTGGCACCGGCGACCTCTGGCACCGATTGCCAGCGGCGCGAGATAAATGAATAAATATTGAAAAAAAAAACAAATAAACAAAACAATTCTACGGTTCTCCCGTTTCCTCTCTATGTGGATCATCATAGATGGACCTCAGTCCCACAGAAGCCAAGATCTAGGAGTGAAACAGTGATGGCTCCGTAGGATGGTTCCATAGGATGGCTCCATAGGATGGTTCCACAGGATGGCTCCGTTGACACACTGAAGAATCCGTAGGATGGCTCCGTGAAATGGCTCTGTAGGATGGCTCCACAGGATGGTTCCACAGGATGGCTCCATAGGATGGCTCCTTAGGATGGCTCCTTAGGATGGCTCCATAGGATGACTCCTTACTATGGATCCTTAGGCTGGCTCCTTAGGATGGCTCCATGGAATGGCTCCTTAGGATAGCTCCACAGGACGACTCTGTAGGATGGCTCCGTATGAAGTTAAGTATACCTTAGTTTTACCAGACCACTGAGCTGATTAACAGCTCTCCTAGGGCTGGCCCGAAGGATTAGACTTATTTTACGTGGCTAAGAACCAATTGGTTACTTAGTAACGGGACCTACAGCTTATTGTGGAATCCGAAGCACATTACAGCGAGAAATGAATTTCTATCACCAGAAATAAATTCCTCTAACTCTTCATCAGCCGGCCGGAGACTCGAACTCGGGCCTAGCGAGTGCTAGTCCAATGCTCTACCGACTCGCCCAACGAAGAGCTTTGGCTCCGTATGATACTCCATAGGATGGCTCCGTAGGATTGCTCCGTTGGGGTTGGACACGTGACTATAACAATGGCGAAAGAGAATAGACTCGCAACTCGCGGGAAAATGGAACTCTGATTTCAATCGCCAAACCTTTTATCAAGGAGGGGTGGAAAGCAAGGGGGGGAGGGGCTTTAAAAGGGGTGAGAGAAGGCCGGAGCCTAAAAAACACGTAAACAATGTGCAGAAGTTTCTTCGGCGCAATCGAGTTTTCTGTACGGCTGCTACGGCGTATAATCAAGGCCACCGAAAATAGGTCTATCTTTCGGTGGTCTCCGTATAATGCTGTATGAGCCGCGGCCCATCAAACTTGGACCACGGCCCGGTGGTGGCATGTCCTATATCGTTGCCAGAAGCACAATTATGGCTAACTTTAATTTTAAATAAAATAACAACTACTGGCGTTAGGGGTTAGAATTTGGTACGTTTGATGATTGGAGGATGGATGATCAACATACCAATTTGCAGCCCTCTAGCCTCAGTAGTTTTCAAGATCTGAGGGCGGACAAAAAAAGTGCGGACTGACAGACAAAGCCATCTCAGTGGTTTTCTTTTACAGAAAACTAAAAATTACTATCGGGCAATTATATATTCACTGCAGTTTCCCAGCCCGTAACTTCACCGTCATCATTATAATCCTGAAACTCTGGAACTTTTTAGCAAGCTAAAAAGTTTTTCATCCCCGAAGACTCGGCAGAAGTGAGCCTCGTTCAATTCTCTCGCAAATTTTTTTTTTTTTTTTTAGTTTCGTCACAATTTTTGTACGGGATCGAACATGTCCCGAAAGAATGAAAATTTAGCTTTGTGTAAGGTTTCGTCTATATGCTTAAATGATTCCTCTTCTTTACTATTATTATTATTATTCATATGATGAACCCTATTCACATGGAATAAGTCCACGTGGTCACTGACTTGAAATTCATAAAGTCTTCTTCTTCTTCTTTTATTATTATTATTATTATTATTATTATTATTATTATTATTTCTTCTTCTTCTTCTTATTATTATTATTATTATTCAAAGACGAACCTTATTCACATGAAACAAGCCCACCACAGGGGCCACTGACTTGAAATTCAAGCTTCCAAAGAATATTATAGTGTTCATTGAAAAGAAGTAACAGAAGGTAAAGAGAAATACAGAAAGAGGAGGGTTCATCTTTAACTATCTGTTCTCTGTGGCTGTCCAACTTCTTTAACGGTCTGTTCCCTATCCCTGTCCAACTTCTTTAACTATCTGTTCCCTATCGCTGTCCAACTTCTTTATCGACCTGTTCCTTATGGCTGTCCAACTTCTTTAACTATCTGTTCCCTATCGCTGTCCAACTTCTTTAACTACCTGTTCCTTATGGCTGTCCAACTTCTTTAACTACCTGTTCCTTATGGCTGTCCAACTTCTCTACTAATTTTACCCCATTCCTGTTTCTGCCAAAAAGGGAGCCAAGAAAGATAAGTAAAAGGTCTAGTAAAGAAAATAATAATAATAATGATAATAAATAAAATAATAATTAAAATAATTAAAAAATAATAACAACAAAAATACAGTTATTAAGCATCACACCCCACGACCTTCGTCGAGGAGAACAAGGACGCGACCGTGACAAGGACCTCATTAAGGGGACTTCGCGTCCTCGGGCGTGAAAACAAGGGAGCCTGAATCCCCTTCTTCACACAGCAAATAGGATTTGAACGTCTTGTGATACTGAAGTGTCACAATAGGATGGAGGGATCTATTTTCATATGAAGGGCGTTGGCGAATCTATATATATATATATATATACCCTGTGGGTCAGAATCACGACACAGGGTATGTAGGGCCACATATGCTGGAGAATATCTAGAGGAGCACATGTGTTGGGTCACATCTGTAAGACAACATCTGTAGGACCCCATCTGTAGGGCTACATCTGTAGGACCACATCTATACGACCATATCTGTTGGACGACATCTGTAGGACCACATATGTTGGACCACATCTGTCGATGAACATCTATAGGGGCACATCTGTGGGACCACATTAGTTGGACTGCATCTTCAGGACCACATCTGAAGGACTACACCTGTTGGACCATATCTGTAGGACAAAATCTGTTGGAGCACATCCGTAGGACCACATTTGTTGTACTGGATCTTTATGACCAAGTCTGAAGGACTACACCTGTTGGACCATATCTATAGGACCACATCTGTTGAAGCACATCCGTAGGACCACATCTATAGGAACACATCTGCAGGACCACATCTGTTGGAGCACATCTGTAGGAGCACACCTTTAGGACCACAAGGGCTTCCAAGATTGATTAAAACACGGAGAGTTCTAAAAAGGCCCAGGCAATACTATACAAGATCCAATACAGACTTGCAGGTTTTGGTTAGGTTCGAATAATGTGTGTGTGTAAGAGAGAGAGAGAGAGAGAGAGAGAGAGAGAGAGAGAGAGAGAGAGAGAGAGAGAGAGAGAGAGAGAGACTGTTTTCGTAGAGGGTAAATCAATTACTGGCCCTCTCTGCGTAGTAAATTATTTCACGAAGACGTATATTGATTTCATTTACTATCGGGCCATCATCTTCAAAGCGAAGTTTTGGACCCTAATTAAGGGACCAAGCCCTAAAACTAAATGGTGTCCAAAGCAAACAGAAATTTGTCCTTCCTGGTAGATATTTTTCTTATGTGATAACTTGTGCTATGCTTGTGATAACTTGTGCTATGCTTAAGTATCTTTGTACCTCATAATACTTTCTAACAATACTTTATGTTATTTTCGACTGAAAGTTTTCGATTTTGCAACCTTTGTATTTCTTATCTGCTGGAATTTTGCTGTGCTTACTGGGGGATGTATGTCCCCTTGCGAGCGCTGTGGTAAATTGGCATTTATGTTAATAACTTGTCTGAATGTTCAGCTACATTATGTATTTGTGGTTAACGAATGACTGATTTCTTCCAACTGTTTATTTATTTGTTTACTTTTGACATTCCCAAAACACCCTACCCTGTTGACTTCTGTAATTCTTTGTTCCCGGGTCTCAGCTGAATAAAGCCTTGAATACTTATTGAGGTCTTCAGTACAAGCAAAATTCAAAGTCACAACTGACTACTTTCAAGCCCAATACCCCGACAAGGCCGAGTAAGTCCCACATGAATCTGAACAGCTGCTCATCAGAAAAGTACAATCACCACCTATAGGAATGGAATATAGAATTTAGGCCATAGGCCAAACTCTTGGATCTATGAGGTCATTCAGCGCTAAAGGGGAAATCGAGGGTAAAAAGGTTTGAAAGGTGTAACAGGAGGAAAACCTCGCAGTTGAACTATGAAGCAAATGGCAGGAGAGGGTGGGAAGTAAGGTGGAAGAAAGAGAATATGAACGAAGGTACAGTGACAGAAATATAGTGTAAGAGGTTGCAGCTAGGGGCTGAAGGGACACTGCAAAGAGCCCTAAGTAATGCCTACAGTGCACTGCGTCAGGTGCACTGTCGGCACTATCCCCTTAGGGGGATCACCACCTTATAGTAAAGTGACACCAAGGGTATCAGAGGCGAGCCTTCACAAAAGACTGAAGCGATAAATGACATTAAGCTGCCTACGACAGTAAAGGGAGATGATCCGTGAAGAGTAGAATCATCTGCATATGAATGAAAAGAGGTTTGACAGAAAACCAATCCCTGATGGACACCAGCAAGACAACTGAGTCGATCACAACAGATTTAAAAAGTCAAACTAAAACAGAAAAATAACTTAAATAAGTATAAAGAAATAATAATAAAGGCAACAGGAGTAAATTTGTAGTTATTTACACATTTATACAGTTCCTCATTCGATGGGTCGATATCGTTCTCGGCTAGCACTCTGCTGGGCCAGCGTTCGAGTCTCCGACCGGCCAATGAAGAATTAGAGGAATTTATTTCTGGTGATAGAAATTAATTTCTCGCTATAATGTGGTTCGGATTCCACAATAAGCTGTAGGACCCGTTGCTAGGTAACCAATTGCTTCTTAGCCACGTAAAATAAGTCTAATCCTTCGGGCCAGCCCTAGGAGAGCTGTTAATCAGCTCAGTGGTCTGGTGAAACTAAGGTATACTTTACACATTTATACGCCCATTACACAAACATGCGAGGCAGTGTTGGGTACACAAACCACGTTAAACAATAAAAAGAAAAAAAAGGAAAAAAATGCGCCCAAGTTTCTTCGGCGCAATCAAGTTTTCTGTACAGTGTATAATGCTGTATGAAACTTTCAATATGCAGCAGTATGAATCTCGTAGCTACAACCGGGCAACGCCCAGTTGCTCCCCAGATGCGGTTAAGTGAAGGTTCGTCGGCGACGCCTCCGGAATTGGACTCGGCGGTGTCAGACGCACGATCATGGTTAACTTTAACCTTAAATAAAATAAAAACTACTGAGGCTAGAGGGCTGAAATTTGGTATGTTTGATGACTGGAGGGTGGATGATCAACATATTAATTTGCAGCCCTCTAGCCTCAGTAGTTTTTAAGATCTGAGGGCGGACAGAAATAGTGCGGCCGGACAGACAAAGCCGGCACAGTAGTTTTCTCTTACAGAAAACAAAAAACCTGTTCATTCCACACCCAAATTTTCTGGCGAATTTCCGAAGGATAATTGTGTTCCCAAACTTTCAGCTGTCTTCAAAATAGAATTTCCTTTCGTTTGTCATGGAAAGGAGAAAGTTTAAACGCTTAGGAATGAGAGAGATTCCCCAAAAGAACCCTTAAGTAACTGTAAATATCATTATCATTTTTTTACGAGCGCAGGGCCTAGTTCGTCACTAGTCAGAGAATTCCAAGAGAATACAGATTCCCGTTAAAATACATTGTGATCCTCTTGACCTAAGAAGTGAAGTGAGTTACTTGTACTTGGTTCAATTTAGATGGTCAAAGCTTGGTTACTGGAGGGCTAATTAAGGGCTTGCAATCTCATCCCAAAAAGGCAGAGAAAGTATATCTAGTTTTGATCACTGGTTTATGAAGAACCATTATTATTTACAGATAATAAATTAACCAGACCAGAAAGTATATATAATGTATAACCTGATAACTAGAAAGACTCAAAATACTGAGGATTCTGACAACATTCTGATGGAATATTTGCCCAAATTAACTTGATTCTTCATACGCTTTTCTGAACTGTAGCCAAAACATTAAAATAATATTTTAGGCAAAATGTGAGATCAAAAATGGCCACACACAGATATTCTACGGTTTATTTATCTCTCTCTCTCTCTCTCTCTCTCTCTTCTGTTTGTGGGCTAAAAGCACCAGAAGAAATTTTTGGACAGAGCTCTATTTCTGACCCCCCCTCTCTCTCTCTCTCTCAAGCACATACAAACACACAGACGGGTCTGCGCATGCACAAGAACAAAAGACTGGAGGGTTGCCAAGGCAGGAGATAAAAAAAAAAGAGAGACCAGTGTTTCCACCGGCGTGTCATGAGACGGAAAGCTGAATTCTTCAGCCAACCGTATTCTTATTCTCATCTTGCAAACGACTGGATGACTACGGGGCAAAAATGGATGAATACAATTTCCCTTTGAGTCACGAGATTAAAGGAGCTCTCTCTCTCTCTCTCTCTCTCTCTCTCTCTCTCTCACACACACACACACACACCCATACACTCTGTAAGTACAAGGTTAAAAAACCTTTCCTTTTTCCATCAATTGGAAATAGGCGGACATGAAATCCGGGAGAGAGAGAGAGAGAGAGAGAGAGAGAGAGAGAGAGAGAGAGAGAGAGAGAGAGAGAGAGAGAGAGAGACCGGCCATTGCAACATTAATTTAACCAGACAGTAATTAGAAACAGAAGAGAGAGAGAGAGAGAGAGAGAGAGAGAAATGATTAATAGATTGCAAGACCTGCGGTTGCAACATTAATTTAATCAGACAGTAATGAGAGAGAGAGAGAGAGAGAGAGAGAGAGAGAGAGAGAGAGAGAGAGAGAGAGTCAACCTTAAACCTGACGTGATGATGAAAGCTGTCATCACATACATACAGGAAATGTAAAGAGAGAGAGAGAGAGAGAGAATCACTGACCACTATCTTTAATATTTACTATCCAACGCCCCCTCTGTTCTTGTCAACACAATCCGTCAACGCATCTCCCCTTCTTCTTCTACCCCCCACACAATAACCACTCCTATAAGTCACTCCTGGGAAGAACTATGACCCACTTCCCCCTTCCAGAAGATACCCACTACCCATACTCCCCCACTCCCTTCTTTCCCCATCCCAATACTCTTAAATCGATGAAATGTTTATTATGGGAGAGTTCTCATCAAGGATATTGCTCAAACTATTTCCTGTTGAGACGATGTGATACTGAACATCACTTCTCTTCCTTTACAGAATACCAAGAAGTCTTCTATTAGTTTTCTGAAAAGAAAACTATTGTGCCGGCTTTGTCTGTCCGTCCGCACTTTTTTCTGTCAGCACTTTTTCTGTCCGCCCTCAGATCTTAAAAACTACAGAGGTTAGAGGGCTGCAAATTGGTATGTTGATCATCCATCCTCCAATCATCAAGCATACCAAATTGCAGCCCTCTAGCCTCTGTAGTTTTTATTTTATTTAAGGTTAAAGTTAACCATAATCGTGCATCTGGCAACGATATAGGCCATGCCAACAACGGGCCATGGTTAAAGTTTCATGGGCCGCGGCTCATACACCATTATACCGAGACCACCGAAAGATAGATCTATTTTCGGTGGCCTTGATTATACGTTGCACAGAAAACTCGATTGCACCGAAGAAACTTCAGCGCATTTTTTACTTTTTTTTTTTATTTTGTCAACTTCAAAACG
>NC_089795.1:88559229-88584229 GCF_040412425.1 Macrobrachium rosenbergii | reverse complement strand
CACCGCGATGAATTTCGACATCATCCCCAACCATTCATTAACGCAATAAAAAAAAAAAAAAAAAAAAAAAAAAATCACGCCCAGCAACGCGGGCGTGAACGGAAAATCCATATTTTCCACGGCGACTTTCAATCACCTGTCAACGGTCCTGTCAGGTCTTAAATCCGTCAGGAATTCGGCGACGGTGATTCCTTCCTATTTCTGAATTCTATGGATAAAGTTTTAAAAGTAATAAAGGGTCATTAATATTTGTCAGGAAATAGTTATTTCAATGAGATATTGGCACTAGTTTTCTGTAAAAGAAAACTATTGTGCCGGCTTTGTCTGTCCGTCCGCACTTTTTCTGTCCGCCCTCAGATCTTTAAAACTACTGAGGCTAGAGGGCTGCAAATTGGAATGTTGATCGTCCACCCTCCAGTCATCAAACATACCAAATTGCAGCCCTCTAGCCTCAGTAGTTTTTTTTTATTTAAAGGTTAAAGTTAGCCATAATCGTACGTCTGGCGACGATGTAGAACAGGCCATCACCGGGTCGTGGTCAAGTTTGATAGGCCGCGGCTCATACAGCATTATACCGAGACCACCGAAAGATACATCTATTTTCGGTGACCTTGATTATACGCTGTAACAGTTGTACAGAAAACTCGATTGCGCCGAATAAACTGACAGGATTATTAATAGGAAGTGAAGCAAATGCTTGCACTCTATAGTTGCTCCCGAGTAGTCCTGTGCTAATTTCGTCATTCTCACACATGGTCACCCGTCCAAATACTGTACAGGCCAGCAACTAGAACTAAATTGTTTGTTAGTTCCTCTAGCAACTAAAACTAAATCCCCTTAGGTAGGTAGTGCCGTCAGTGCACCTCATGCTGTGCACTGTAGGCATTACTTAAGGTTCTTTGCAGCGTGCCTTCGGCCCCTAGCTCCAACCTTTTTCGTTTATTTTACTGTACCTCCTTTCATATTCTCTTTCTTCCATCTTACTTTCCACCTTCTTCTAACAATTGATTCATAGTGCAACTGCTTTGAGGTTTTCTCCTCTTACACCTTTCAGACATTTTACTGTTAATTTCCGTTTCAGCGTTGAATGACCTCATAGGCCCCAGTGCTTAGCCTTCGGCCTAAATTCTATCTCCAATCAATTCAATCAATCAACTAGAACTAAAAAATTCGAACCGTGTATCTTCCTGAAAATTATCTTTGGTTCCCGGTGCTGTATAATAAATGAATTGTTAAGACAACAAATCATTACGAAGTCAATTCCAATACGAAATTGCTGTTAAGAAATTGCTGTTGGTGGAGAACAGCTGCTGTCATTAAATCGTAATATTTCAAGGTAACCAGAAATACTTTTAACTACAACAATTGCATTACTTAAGGCGCAAGTCAATATGGGGAGCCAGAATTAAAACGAGAGAGAGAGAGAGAGAGAGAGAGAGAGAGAGAGAGAGAGAGAGAGAGAGAGAGAGAGAGGCTTACATAACACAACAGCTTTGAATTCGAGAATGTTTGAGCATTATATTATGATAACTGAGAGAGAGAGAGAGAGAGAGAGAGAGAGAGAGAGAGAGAGAGAGAGAGAGGGGCACCTCTTGGAGCTTTCAAGCAAACAAATCCTCACTCACGCAGGGGGGGGGGTGAATGACGTCATCATTGCATTCTCCGGGTTTAATTCAATTCAGATATAGAGGAGAGAGAGAGAGAGAGAGAGAGAGAGAGAGAGAGAGAGAGAGAGAGAGAGAGAGAGAGAGAGAGCACGTCCAATTTTGCCTTATTCTGAGAAATCCGTGACGAACTCGACACACGTATTACCATTCCCATTCCCATTTGGCCATTCCCGTTCCCATTTGGATTTATTCAGTGCTTCGAGAATGGCGCATTCACATGTTTCGATTTCGGCTGCATGAACTGGCGTCGCAATAATGATCTATTGAGAGACAAAATACAAAATATTTTTCTGATATGCAGATTCTTTTAAATGAAACATCGATCGTAAAGATTGAGAGAGAGAGAGAGAGAGAGAGAGAGAGAGAGAGAGAGAGAGAGAGAGAGAATCTGTTAGTATTCAAATCATGTTCAGCTTTACATAATATCATCAACGATCTTTCGTTAATTAGAGCAGAAATGAAATTATATAATTACATATGAATATAATTTTTTACAAACTTTCAAATTACTCTGTCATTATCCCATGCATATTCAATTATAATTACTAAGTCGACATGACCAAGAGAGCGTTCTTGGGATTATTTTCACGAATAATTTTCATAATAATTGGCTGGGAAAATAACCACACTCAAATCAGTTTATTTTAATTTTTTTTTTTTGGGGGGGGGGGGGAAACTTGTCAAAGTTGGAATTTTTTGCATGCCTCATTTTATTATGTTTTAAAGTGAACCGTATATAAAAAAATATTACATCCATGGTATTTCAATGTAGTCCTGAATAAAATATAATTACTATTATTATTATTATATTATTATTCAGAAGCTTAACCCTATTCATATCGGACAAGCCCACCAAAGAGGCCACTAACTTGAAATTCAAGCTTCCAAAGAATATTATGGTGATCACTGGAAAGAAGTAATTAGAAGGTAATGGGAAATACAAATAAAAGAGATAAATAATTAGAATAGTAAAAAATAAATAAAAAATTAATAAAATGCACTACATATGAGAGTTATAGAAATAAAAGAAATTCTACGGTGTTTGCACATCCATTTTAAAAAATCTTTCTGCTTAACCATAGTTATGATACAGAAATATTTTAATTAACAGTCTCTTGCCAAATACTAGCATAATGCTCTAATATTATTATCTACAAATACTAAACTAGTATACACAACCACACACACACATTTACACATGCATCCTCTCTCTCTCTCTCTCTCTCTCTCTCTCTCTCTCTCTCTCTCTCTCTCTCTCTCTCTCTCTCATAAGAATAGTTAACACTCCGAAAACGTATAAACACTCTCTCCCCGTGTCCTTCAATTCAATCCAGAGGAAGAAAAATAAAACAATCGAAAACTCAGATGGGAAAATTCAAAAAAGAATTTGAATGAAATTTAAGAGCTTCTAAAAGTTGTAAGAAACAAGACTAGACTTATTACTTTATTTTAAGCAATGACAATTACAGCACATAATGTGAGTGCCACTTACATCACTTACCCAGTAAAAATGAATTTTTTTATCTGTCAAGAATCTTACAGGGATCAATACCCTTTACTTAACAGTATTCGTCCTAATTGCCTTTTTAATTGCTTTTTTCAAATTTTTGATGTTCATTAAATAAATCAAGGTGATTTTTACTTTCAATTTTTTATATTTATTAAATAAATCAAGGTGACTTTTAATTGCTTTTTTCAAATTTTTGATGTTCATAAAATAAATCAAGGTGATTTTTACTTTCAATTTTTGATATTCATTAAATAAATCAAGGTGACTTTTAATTGCTTTTTTCAAATTTTTGACATTCATAAAGTAAATCATGGTGATAAAAAAAGAAATTACATCATTACAAATAAACTATAACACTACCAGAACTAATTCTAAAAATAATAAATGACGTATATCCAGTTCGGAAAAAAAGAGGAATTGTAAAAAAAAAAAAAAAAAAAAAAAAAAATTCCCAGCGAAAACAGCTAAAATCACGCGAGTCCTTCTAGCTCCCTGAATGACAGGAGGCGAGTGACAGACTGAAGTGTGCCATGGGTCCTGAGAGAGAGAGAGAGAGAGAGAGAGAGAGAGAGAGAGAGAGAGAGAGAGAGAGAGAGTCTAATGTACCATTGGTCCTGGGATGGAGAGAGAGAGAGAGAGAGATGGTGTCTAGTGTACCATAGGTCCTGGGATGAGAGAGAGAGAGAGAGAGAGAGAGAGAGAGAGAGAGAGAGAGAGAGAGAGAGAGAGAGAGAGAGTCTAGTGTACCATTGGTCCTGGGATGGAGAGAGAGAGAGAGAGAGAGATGGTGTCTAGTGCCATAGGTCCTGGGATGGAACTGTACCATTGGTCCTGGGATGGAGAGAGAGAGAGAGAGAGAGATGGTGAGGAGGTCCTGGGAGAGAGAGAGAGAGAGAGAGAGAGATTTAGGGATTGGGGGGGGTGCCACTGGCATGGAACTGGCACTGGAGGACTCTTGAGTAGGTAATAACCCAGGCCAATACAGGGCATATGTGCAATAAATCAATTGACGCTGAGGAGCGCCCTACGAATGGTAAATAAAAGTGGTCACTTCCGGTTGGAGTGAAATGGATGATGTGTCGTTTAAATATAATAATAATAATAATAATAATAATAATAATAATAATAATAATAATAATAATAATAATAATGATAAAACAATCTTAATAATAATAATAAGAATAAAATAATAATAATAATAGTAATAATAATAATGCTAACAAAATTTTAATAATAATAATCATAATAATAATAATAAAAATAATAACGTTCTTTTTCTCTGTGTGAATTATAACGACAAAATAAAAATAATTCCCTTCAAGTTTGTACATAATAATAATAATAATAATAATAATAATAATAATAATAATAATAATAATAATAATAAGTTCTTTTAAACAGATAATTTTATACCAATTCTTTTCAATCTTCCTTACAATACTGACCACTGTTCATATTTCGATAAAGAGAGGAAAAAATAATAATAATAATAATAATAATAATAATAATAATAATAATAATAATAATAAAACACATTCTCAGTATCAAACTACATTAACATGACGGAACTGTGTAACGATGCCGAGCAAGAATAAAACATAAATAAATATATAAAAAATTATGAATACATAACTTGAATATAATGTTGCTCGAACCGTCAAGCAGACATTATTGTCATTCTGTTGATGACTTTGTCAGTCGGTTCTTGACAAGGAACAAAACGACTGGTTAAGATTCCTTATAAATAATTAATGTTTGTTAATATGAACATTCTATTTTTTTGTCCTAAAATCATTCAGATTCATTAGTATGAACTCCATTCTTTTAGTTTTCTGAAAATAAAAAATATTGTGCCGGCTTTGTCTGTCCGTCCGCACTTTTTCTTGTCCGCACTTTTTCTGTCCGCCCTCGGATCTTAAACACTACTGGGGCTAGAGGGCTGCAAATTGGTTCTGAAGGTTAACTGAACAACAAATAGGGCAGCAGATAGAATGGAACAAAATATAGAATTTATGCCAAAAGCCAAGCGCTGGAACCTATGAGGTCATTCAGTGCTGAAACGGGAAATGGCCAGGAAGAAGGTTTGAAAGGCGTAACAGGAGGAAAACCTCAAAGCAGTTGCACCATGAAACAACTGTTAGAGATGGTGGAAAGTCAGATGGAAGAAAGAATACGAACGGAGGTACAGTAAAAGGAATGAAAGGGGTCGCAGTCAAGGGCCGAAGGGACGCCGCAAAGACCTTTAACTGATGCCTACAGTGCGCCACGTGAGGTGCGCTGACGGTCCTACCCCCCTACCAGGGGGCGGAGCAAATACTTCTCGACTCCGTAGGCCTAATAAATTTATAAAAATTTCTACATTTAACCCAAATATGATTCTATGGAGCAAATACTTCTCGACTCCGTAGGCCTAATAAATTCTAAAAATTTCTGCATTTAACCCAAATATGATTCTATTCCTTTACAATGTCTCCAAAGCTCCAAGAGAATTCGATACAAAATCCAACGTCCTTGCTTACATTCTACTCTGAGCTCCAATAAATCGACATTTGTGCTTTCCCAGGACTCAGCATGCAACTGCGCCGACATTTTTCACAAATCTCCGATAATCATAAAAGATATGGAGTTTCAGCCAAAGGCTAAGCACTGGGACCTATGAGGTCACTCAGCGCTGGAAAGGAAATTGAGAGTAGGTAGATTTGAAAGGTGTAACAGGAGGAAAACCTCAAAGCAGTTGCACTTTGAGATAATTGTTAGGAGAGGGTGGATAGCAAGAAGGAAGAAAGGCAATATGAACGGAGGTACAGTAAAATGAATGAAAGGGGTTGCAACTAGGGGCCGAAGAGACGCTGCAAAGAACCTTTATTTATGTCTACAGTGCACCCCGTGAGGTGCACTAACGGCACTAACCCCCTACGGAATATAAAATCCTAAATCCTCTTCCTCAATTGTGGAAAAGGATTTAGGATTTTAGGATTCAGCGGTGATAATTAAATAATCTAAGCACACAGAGAAGCATAAAGCGTCCAATTCACATTCAATGGAAAAAATCTGCACTGGCAATGAACCGGTCAATTTAGCTGATGACAAAATGGACTCCACAGTGGCAGAGTCGTAAATCTCCAATAAGGGAGGAGAGAGAGAGAGAGAGAGAGAGAGAGAGAGAGAGAGAGAGAGAGAGAGAGAGAGAGAGAGAGAGAGAGAGATGCATAATGGATCACGGAGATAATGGAGAGATAAATTATCAGCATCAGAAATAAAGAGGCAATTGGATGGGTGAATAAACTGTGTGCTTGAGAGAGAGAGAGAGAGAGAGAGAGAGAGAGAGATGCAATGGCTGATGATCTGGTCGAGAGATAGAATATCAGCATCAAAAATAGAAAGGGAATCTGAGTCATATTATCTATAATGAGAGAGAGAGAGAGAGAGAGAGAGAGAGAGAGAGAGAGAGAGAGAGAGAGAGAGAGAGAGAGAGAGAGAGAGAGAGTCTAATATATGAGAAAGTTCCCTCCACATGACAAGAAAGGAATAACTATCCAATTTTACATTAGGTGACGTCTTAGTTAATAGCGACAATATATATATATATGTATATATATATATATCTTTGATTTCAGGTACAGAATTCGTACTGGTCAGGTATTAATCAGGATCAAGTTATGAGAGATATAAGGTGTGAAGGATGAAAATAATTCGCATTTTTTTTTTATTTTGCTTTCAAGTACAGAGTTCGTATTATTCAGGTATTACTCAGGACCAACTTATGAGAGATATAAGGTATAAAGGATGAAGATAATTCATTGTGTATATATAATCTTTTTTTTTGGAAAATCTGTGGTAAGACTGATACGTAATGTGGAGACGAGATCGCTTATTGTTTGACAATGCTCCTCCAACCTGAATAAGCTTAAGCTTAATCTAAATCAAAAGCTTACTCGCAATGTTGTAACCACAGCCTAATCAAAAGCTTAATCAGAAGGTATAGCAAACAGACGTGATAAAGAAGTGAGTGGCGTAATTAAAAATAAGCCGACTTCAAAGTCCCGTCGCCAAAAGGTTTATGAATCAGGTGACGAAAAAAAAACACACACATTGGTGCTTTGACACATTTATGGGATTAAAGCGTTTGGATGAGGCGAAGTGTAATCAGGATTTTAGTGAGCAATTAAGGTGAAGGTTCGTTTATGTAGGAAAAAGTTCTTAAAGTATCTACTACGTTGAAAGATATAGTGAGAGAAAAATATTTTATGGGAATGAGCCCTGGGCCTATGTTTTATCAGATGGAATGTGTGGGATGCTTTGGATAAATAATGAACGATTTATTATTTGGGAAAATCATTTAATAATAATAATAATAATAATAATAATAATAATAATAATAATATTATTATTATTATTAGATGAAACCTATTCATATGGAACATGTCCACGGGACCAATGACTTGGGTTTAAATATCTCTAACATAAAAAAATTTAAATTAAATAAAATTAAAAGAAATTAAATACAAGATGGATATGAGCTAAGTGCAAACACTGCTCTCCAAAATTAGGTCCGAGTCCTAAACAATAACTGAATACGAAGAATAAAACCAGTCGGAATGAACAATGTCATAAAACCTTAAGATTTTATGTATCAACACGACTACTTGGCGTCACAAAACCGCCGTTCATCCACGGAAGACTCCACGAATGTAAGATGCGTAAAGGGATAGAAAAATAAAGGATAAAATTAGAATTGCTAAATGACAGATATCAATCAAACGTCTATCAATGGGGGAGATGAGAATGATGATAATGAATTTAAAGCATTGGGGGAAACCTCTGTAAGAAGGGCATTCAGTGAGCTAGACGTATTTGACGCAGTATCGGAAAAAGTCAATATTCTTTCCATGTAAAGGTCAATGCAATGTGCATCCTGGTGTTCTTAACATGCCCAGGCCGGACGTATTCATGAGCTTTAACTCTTTCAAGATAGGTAATGGAAATTGGGAAAACAGAAGAAGCGAGAGTTCCGAAATTTAACCAGGGAATTGAATTAGTAAGGGATGTGCCTTCTTCTGACACTTCAAAAAGGATTTTGACTTGTCTTTGTACCAAAACAGTATAATACTGTACAGAAAAAAACATTTTTATCATTACACGAGGTTATAAAACATTAAGAGATGTTCGTCCCAAACGAAACCGACTGTTTTTACAGCAATCGCTAGAACAGATAATTTCAAAAGGAAGTTAATGAGAGAGAGAGAGAGAGAGAGAGAGAGAGAGAGAGAGAGAGAGAGAGAGAGAGAGAGAGAGAGAGACCTGACAGTTCTGCTGGTCAGAGATCACTATCTGAGAGAGAGAGAGAGAGAGAGAGAGAGAGAGAGAGAGAGAGAGAGAGAGAGAGAGAGAGAGACCCACAGTTCTTCTAGTCGTGCGCACTATCTGAGAGAGAGACAGACAGACAGAGAGAGAGAGAGAGCTGACTCAAAAAACCTGGACATAAATTTCACAAAGTCAAAGATCACCAATGAGAGAGAGAGAGAGAGAGAGAGAGAGAGAGAGAGAGAGAGAGAGAGAGAGAGAGAGAGAGAGAGAGACCCAACTCATAAAACGGGGACATATCTGCCTCTTAAAATTATAGGAGAAGGGGGACAGAGAGCCCCTTAGGACTTCAGATTCGGGAATTTACGAGATCACCTTTTTTTTTTTTTGTGGGATAAGACGATTTCTGCTTCTGCCAACATACTAAAGATGTCATCTTCAACTGCTCTAAATTGAATAGCCCCCCCTTCTCCCCCCCAATTTTCCCTGCTACAACCCTATCAGATCTCCAACATTAGTGTTATAAGAAATCGTAAACATTATGAAAACATCTTTCACGAATGTTTTACTACAACTCTATCAAACCTCCAACATTAGTGTTGTAAGACATCGTAAACATTATAAAAAATCTTTCACAAATGTTTACCTAAAACTCTATCAAACCTCCAACATTAGTGTTATAAGAAAAATCGTAAACATTATAAAAAAATCTTTCTCAAATGTTTACCTAAAACTTTATCAAACTTCCAACATTACTTACAAGTCATCGTAAACAATATAAAAAACAAGTAATAAAGGCGCCAAATTTCTTCGGTGCAATCGAGTTTTCTGTGCATCGTATAATCAAGGCCACCGAAAATAGATCTATCTTTCGTTGGCCTCGGTATAATGCTGTATCAGCCGCGGCCCATGAATCTTTAACCACGGCCCGGTGGTAGCCTGGCCTATATCGTTGCCAGATGCACGATTATGGCTAAATTTAACCTTAAATAAAATAAAAACAACTGAGGCTAGAGGGCTGCAATTTGGTATGCTTGATGATTGGAGGGTGGATGATCAACATACCAGTTTGCAGCCCTCTAGCCTCCTCAGTAGTTTTTAAGATCTGAGGGCGGAGAGAAAAAGTGCGGACAGAAAAAATTGCGGACGGACAGACAAAGCCGTCACAATAGTTTTCTTTTACAGAAAACTAATATATTTCGCGAAATGTTTATCTTCCCGTCAACGTACGAATGAAGGACGCAGGACAAAGCAATAATAAGAATAATCATGAATAATGAATAAAAAATGTTTTATTTTTCAGAGTGAATAATCGGGAGTAATGAAACATGCCATTCAACAGAGTTCTCCTAATTAAATAAAAGTCCCTTATTTCATCTTTCATCGTGAAAGAGAGCAATTCATTTCCATCTAATACATTATTCACTTTATACAGAACCGCCGAATCCAGGTTATATACGTCGAAAAAGAAGCCAAACTCTCTTTATATCCTAAAAAAAACTTGACTTGTGAAATACCGAAATGCTCCGCATGCCATCTATTGTTACTGGCGGCGGGGTGGGGGGGGTGGGGGGGGGGAGGAGGAGAAAGGGTCATGCGCCTAATATGTTTACCTTTTGACCTTTTGTTCCGGATGTTGTTGCGTTGTTGGCATAGACGTGGTTCTACGTGATGAATGGAGAGTAAGGCAAAAGGCCCCTTTAATTGGAATGATTCCAGTCTGGTTGGAATAGGTGATTTAGTTGGAATTATTCCCGTGCTGGTTACAGTATAGGCCATTTAACTGGAATTATTCCTGTACTAGTTACAGTAGGTCATTTAATTGGAATTATTCCAGTCTAGTTACAGTAGGTGATTTAACTGGAATTATTCCTGTACTAGTTACAGTAGGCCATTTAATTGGAATTATTCCAGTCTAGTTACAGTGGGTGATTTAACTTGAATTATTCCTGTACTAGTTACAGTAGGTGATTCAGCTGGAATTATTCCTACTGTAACAGTAGGTGATTTAATTGGAATGATTCCAGTCTAGTTTCAATAGGTGACGTAATTGGAATTATTCCTGTCTAGTTACAAATGGTGATGCCACCTTCAACTGAATCATAAGCTTATTCTTATCAAACGTCAAAGATGTTATCCCTACTGAGATTTGGTTATCTATTTGTTAGTATAAAAGTGATAATTACTGTTACTTCATCTTTCTCCAGGTTGCTCCTTTTGCAAAGGTCATACCAGGTATATCCTGATTATCATACTTCGCCTATTAGCTTTCGTTTACTGAAATAAATGATTAAAAGTTACAGTCCTCCTGGGCCCTGCAAGCCTCATAGGGCCGGCGCTGATCTCCGGTTTCTTAGGCCGACAGCCAGTGGGGGAGAAGTCACGTTGCCTAAGACACTTGGCCAGTGTGTCGCTAGGCCCACTGTTTAACCACCCAGGCCTGAGGGCTGGTACCTATTTTCTTACTAACCCGCTCGAGTTTTCAGACCGCTAGGTTGGCGGACCACCGGGTTTATGCAATGGCCCCATCCCCAAGGCACCAGGAAGCGGCGGGATTTGAACCCCGGTTCTCTCGACTGGTAGGCGAGAACCTTACCACTGCGCCACCACGGCAACGTAGATGGCAAGAAGAAATACCTTAAGTCTTCCTCACTCTTCCAAAAATAACAGATATTCATTTCTTGACGGAAACAGGCGAATTCAACCCTGCAAAATATCAAAACTCGACTCAGTTCTGTCACCTAACCATTCTCAACACAGTTGTCAATAAACTATCATAAGAAAACACAACCACAAAAGACGGAGCGAATCTTAATGGAATGAAATGGAAGATAGAATTTAGGACAAAGGCCAGGCGCTGGAACCTATGAGGTCATTCAGCGCTGAAAGCGACGGAGCAAAAAGATCTTAACGGTGTAACAGGAAGAAGACCCTGCCAGTTGCACTATGAAACAATTGTTGGGAGAGGGTTGAGGAAAGTAAGCTGGAAGAAAGAGAATACGAACGGAGGTACGGTAAAAGGAACGAAAGGGGTTGCAGCGAGGGACCGAAGGGACGCTGCAGAGGAATTTAAATAATGCCTACAGTTCACCGCACGAGGTGAACTGACGGCACTAACCCTATACGGGGGAGCGAGCGGATCTTAATAATATAAAATAAAATATTCCCTAAGTTACCCGCTTAAATAATGCCTACAGTGCACCGCATGAGGTGCACTGACGACACTCACCCCCTACGGGGACGAGCGGATCTTAATAATTTAAAATAAAATATTCCCTAAGTTACCCCCTTAAATAATGCCTACAGTGCACCGTATGAGGTGCACTGACGACACTAACCCCCTACGGGGGGCGGGGGGGGGGAGCGAGAAGATCTTAATGATATAATAAAATAGAAAATTCCCTAAATTGCATCAGAATAACATCCTCAAACTTCCTTCAGAAAACCGAACTTCAAAAGGACATCGAAGCAAAATGATGGGTTCATTAAACTTCATTAAACACCTATGCACCTGTAACTCTCTCTCTCTCTCTCTCTCTCTCTCTCTCTCTCTCTCACCTGTTCGGACATCGGCCTCTCCACTAATTAAACGTCTTCCTGAATGCCGCTTTCAAGAGCACAAGGCGCTGATGTCTAGATTTCTAAAGGACTTTCCAAATGGGGTATTCTGAACTTGCGTCTGGGCCGCAACTGACAATTAATGTGAAGGACTTTTCAAACTAGAATTTACCTCAGTATTACAAGCAACTGAATTGGGTTAACCACGTATATGTATATGTATGTACATATATATATATATATATATATATATATATATATATATATATATATATATATATATATATATATATATATATATATATATATATATATATATATATATATATATATATATATATATATATATATATATATATATAATCTGTTGGAAGTTTGCACGTGGAAATTTTAGAGCAGCCATTAACATTTATATATATATATATATATATATATATATATATATATATATATATATATATATATATATATAAAATATATATATATATATATACACACACACAAACATACACACACAATATATATATATATGTATACAAACACACCTACTCACACACACACACACACAACACAGTCACACATTAAACAATCGGGTCATGCTATCTGACACACACACACACACACACACACACACACACACACACACAGGCTAAATAAAGACGACTCCGCAGAAAGGAAAGACCTAAGCAAGCTAATCGGGGAGGATCAGAAAGCGAATATTCTATGATGGCTGGCCGCCATCGAGACAGCAGAAGGACTATCGCATTACGAGGGACGCAAGGACGACAAAGACACGTCCCCAAGGACAGAGGGAGACGTCCTTACGACATCAGTTTATTGAGATGCGTGGCCTGCGTCACCGGATACATGTATCAATGAACACGAGATCTTGGTATTTATTTTTTTGATCTTGGCCAAATGCAGCTTGAATATTTCTGAATGGATTGAAGCATTTCATGCATAGGATACTGAACAAGGATTTATAAAGATTTGAGGCTTACGCATGTATTTATGTGTATGTATAGATGCATAAATATACCTGGATTCCCGGTACATATGTTTCCTTTATAATCCCCATCTGTCATTTATATGCGCTTTCTTTGTAAACATACTTTTATATTTCTTCAGTCTGCTAAGTAAAGGACTAGTGTCGAAAGGCCTCGCAGCGCTCCAGTGTTTCCGTTTCCTTATGGATTTTATCTTTATTTATATATTCATCACGTTCCATATTTTCGTGATTCAGTTATTTATATATTAAATATATATATATATATATATATATATATATATATAATCTATATATATATGTATACATGAACACTATTTTTATATTATAAAATATACACACACACATATATATATACATATATAATAAAACAAGCATATATATATATGCATACGCAAATGCATACACAAAGACGCAGTTGTTGTCCGATAAGATAAGAGAGGGAAAATAACCCACTCATGCCATTTTAACCAAGGCCAGGAACCAACTCCGCCAAAGCAAGAGTTGAATATTTATTAAGACGTCGTGAAATTAAAACCCCGTCAAAACATCAACTTCTTTACGAAACTTAAATAGTGAAGATGATACCATATTATCACGAGGCTTCACGTAAAAATATTTGTGATGGGTGATTAATAGCATAAAAATAATTTAAAGTTTATCTTGAATATGAACTGAATCTTAAGTATTAGGTATCTTGGCACTAATTGCAGGTCCTAGCAATAACAAATCTGAATGTCTTCTTTACTATTTACGTCTAAGTGAGGTAAAATGAAGGTTGGGGGGAGTGAGTGAGAGAGGCACATTAGAGTGGAGTAGAGAACATAAACTGAAGAACACCATTAGAGATGAAAGGGGGGGCAGACCTATATGCTACCTGTCTGACCACATAATGGCACTGTTCATTTGTTACTGGGCATGAACACCAACCAGAACTATTTTTTTTATATATAAAACTAAAAAAAAAAATTCTTGAGAAAGGTGACCTCCAATGACGCGCAGATCAGACTGGCACATGGGCTTCCTTGATCACCAGTGGGGGCGTGGCAATCGGTCACAATGAGACCGGAGAAATCAAGACTCTAAGTCAGTCCATGGTATACAAAAGCTCCCTCTACTAAATTTGTGACGTATAGAGATGTTACTCGAACAAGCATCAAAACTGCAATACAGTTGAGCCGCTTACTCTGATGTTGAAAAGTCAACATCTTTTCCTGCTGTGGAATGGGATGGAATATAAAATTTAGGCCAAAGGCCAAGCGTTGGGACCTATGAGGTCATTCAGCGCTGAAAGGGAAACTGAGAGTAAAAGGCTTGCAAGGTGTAACATGAGGAAAACCTCGCAGTTCCACTATGAAACTATTTTCAGAAGGTTGAAATTAAGATGGAAGAAAGAGAATATGAACAGAGGTAAAGCAAAAGGAATGAAAGAGGCCGCAGCTACAGGCCTAAAGGACGCTGCAGAGAGCCTAAGTAATGCCTAAATTGCACCGCGTGAGGTGCACTGTCGGCACTAACCCCTACGGGAGTTTTTTCCCAACGACCAAAGAAAACGGGAAAAGAACTTACGGCCAAATTGCAGATCTAACAAGAGAGAGAGAGAGAGAGAGAGAGAGAGAGAGAGAGAGAGAGAGACAATGGTCCAGAGGGATAACTTCCCTTAGGGATCAACTGTCTCTTAAACGGACAAATTTATTGCTTGAGAAACAAAGGCAAGCACTTCGGTAAAACACGCGATATTTTACTGTTAGTTCTCAAGTTCTAACTTTAATCGTTAAGTTTCCGTCTCATTTTAAAGAAGCAAAGTTACGAAATGTAGACCACTTCATGAAAATAACCCTAAAATGGCAAAATATTCTAAGTTTTGCGTCTTTTTCACTATGAAAAAGTGACAAATTACAATGACACAAGTTTACCTATGCAATATAAACCGCTAAAATAATTCTAAAATGACAAATCAACAAGTATATTTTTATAAGTACACAAACAATAAGAACATGATGAGAGCCACACAACTCCTTCGTTTGAGATTCCTAATACTTTAAAGCAACTTATTCATAAGCCTTTTATGAAGTCTTAATCCCTTCACAAACCACTGTGCGTTCAATTTTTTTCCCCTGATCAAATTGTATCACGTCTCGCAGCTAAGTGAAAATTTCTTGATACTTTTAACATTTTAAAGTGAGGTTTGTAAAAGTGAGCTCAAAAAAGTAATGAGTTGAATTGAATACAGAATTTTGCCGAAAGAATATGGACGGAGGTACGGTAAATGAACGAAAGGGGTTGCAGCTAGGGGACGTGAGGTGCACTAACGGCACTGTAGCCCCCCCTTACGGAACATTCTGTTCTGGCTGACGAGAATGGTGCCACTCAACAGGAATCGCAATAAGCAGAGCAATACCGAAAGACAATAAACGCCTCTATTTATGTCTGAATAAGGAAGACAACAACAATAATAATAATAATAATAATAATAATAATAATAATAATAATAAAAGATAGAATAATAATATCAAGGGCAGCAAAGACAGAATGTGCTAAACTTCACCTGACGAATCAGTGCGCCAAAATTTACTCACAGAAAGTATAATACTTATGCCCTAAAAACAACGCAAAATTAATGTCTGAATAAGGAGCACGACCATAATAATAATAATAATAATAATAATAATAATAATAGAAGAAGAATAAGAAGAAGAAGAAGAAGAAGAAGAAGAAGAAGAAGAAGAAGAAGAAGGAAAAGATAGAATGTGCTAAACGTCACCTGACGAATCAGTGCGTCAATATTTACTCACAAAAAGTATAATATTTATGCCCTAAAAACAATGCTAAATTAATGTCCGAATAAGGAGCACGACCATAATAATAATAATAATAATAATAATAATAATAATAATAATAATAATAATAATAATAACAGCAAAAACAGAAGCAAAAAAAACCTACAAGCGTGTTCATCCCCACCTGTCAACATTCAATCAAAACCTGTGAAACCTAAGCAGGATTGGAACACGGGGAACACAGAATGAAAGGGTACTTACCAGACGGAACTGCCATCTTGCTCCATGTCTGACAGGCGGCGGAAACAGGACCAGAAACTGTCTCTGTTTTTCTTGTCTCTCTGTCCAGGAGGGATTTCTCTTCTCCTATCCGGCGTCGCCTTAAATTCCAACCTTTCCCATGTGTGCTAAGCCATTACTCACGATATTTTGATATATTTTATAGATATTTTTTAAGATATTGCTTTTTCTGTCACTTTCAATATCCAAGGAATAACACAGATGTCCACTTTTCGAATTTTTTTTTTTTTTATAACACACACATGACCCTACAAAATATATAGTCAATAAAACGCTAGTTCCAGTCACACTGCAAAAGAAATGTTTATTTGTTTAAATTAGGTCTTTCTTTTTCTTATATTCTGGTTTTTGTAAGTGCCACACAGGCGGTATGGAAACACGGAGGAAAGGGAGAATAAAAGTGAGAAAGGTATTAGCAGAGTATTTAAGAAAAAGAACGTAAATATATATACACACATATATTATATATATTTATATATATTATATATATATATACATGTGTGTGTATGTATATATACGTGATGCTTTCATGCATTTAACTTTTAAAAGCTTCCGTCACCCCTTTTAAGATATATCACAATTCTGCCAAAGCTCTTCATTACAATAAATAAACGAAACTTAAGGCATTACTTTACCCATACCGTAAAAAAAAAAAATTCCGGTAATATAAGAGAGCATCGAGACGGCAGATCCCGGCCCTAGGGAACGGTAAGATACCATCCCACGGCTAAGGTATATAAACATACGCAAAGAACTCATCAGCAAGTCGTTGAACCCCCAGGCACCATTGTAGCTTCACCTCTATCTTGCAGACACTCCTGCGTTCCCTAAACATCAAGACCCTTTCTTTCTAATACCTCTTTCAGACCATCCACCTAGATCTTCCTAGACCTTCCTCTTTTCCTTCTCCCTCCTAATACTTCCAAATCATACAAATTTTTCGTCAACCTGTGGTCCCGTCGCCCATGCTCCTCCGTTCTCTCCACATTTCCAAACCATCTCCCAACAGTTTGATCCATCCTTTCACCTACGCTAGCCTTTGTAATGCTTCTACTACGCTAGCCTTTTTAACGCTTCTATATATCCTTACATTTCTCTCCTTTTCAATAATTCCACGTCATAAATATTATACAAACAGATATATCTTCCTCTTTATCTATTTCATTTACTTTCAACATCTACACTTTACTTCCATAGTGTATATAAATGTTATAAACATACAATGTAAATGCATAGGTTACATACATTTTAAGGTACAGCTTACATATGAAACAGAAAATAAAGGTGATTTGTGAATGTCCAAAACTGTGATTAGGGAGAGGATAATAAACGAAAGAGGGCATAGCCAACTTTTTCAAACTAACATGACATTGATCATCACATCTTTATTGAGTTAATAAGATTTCAAAATAGCTTTTTGTATTTCTGTACCTACATCCCTTAATGGTCCTCGTGGAATGTCAATGACAAATCCCCATCTGGTTAAAAAAAACTATTTATAAAAATGTTCTTGATCAGAGCGATATGACGCGGGATATTTGTGCAAAATAATTAGGTCTGAATTAATTACCAGTCATGTGTCTCATTTGAGTAAACGGTAGTAGATGCTGCGTCGAGGCCTTTCAATTATATTCTTAATGATTTGTTAGTATGTATTTGAATATATCGTATGAATATATGGATGAGTATATATATACATAAATATATGTATAAATATATATATGTATAATGTATATATATATATATATATATATATATATATATATATATATATATATATATATATATATATATATGTGTGTGTGTGTGTGTGTGTGTAAATGCCAAATATACTCTATGATGTGGCTGTGTGTTCATGTGAACAGTATTTATATTTTTATTGATATGAATTGTAGATTTTTTCGGCAAAACGGGCATCTGAGAGATACCAAAACCAATTTACAACCTTTTTAATGAAAACAAAGTTATATAAAAGAATTACTGAAGGCTTAGAGCAACGCTGAAGTACTAGATATAATCTGAAGAAATTAGCAAAACCAAAAATCCGAAGAAGCTAAATAAGACAGACCTGCGTATATCACTTTGGGGTCAAGTCAAACTTTAGGTCAGAAAGGTCAAAACGAGAAATGATAACGAGTGCAGATTGTTAGTGCGAAATGAGGCAGCTTAGAATATCACGAAGACGGGAACCTGGAGATGGGAGAAGATTTGTGGAAGTGAAAGCACAAGTAAGACCTGATTGGCCGAATTTTACAGACTTTGGCGTCACGCAGTAATGGAGGCGACAATGATGATGATTTCTTGTCTTGCCTATATCACGTTGAAATTAAAATCCAATTTCAACAGTCAGGCGCACAAACGTACTTACAGTATAGCACAAATCTCTAATCACGCTAGAACTTAAAGAAAATATATTATGGTCTTCGAAATACACATTTTAATTTGACCTTTTAAACGTACATTTACAGAATAGTATAAAAACAATTTATAGTCTTCGAAATACGCATTTTAATCTGACCTTTCAAAAAACCGAACTCTATACGAACCAGTGCCATCTCGAAGGTCAGGGTCAGGTCAATTCCCCCCCCCCCCTCCTAATCGCTGCTGTTATTCATTTTTCAAGAGTCAAAGGGCCATCTTTGTCCCGAGCCAATGCAACCAAGCCCGAGCAACTATGTCAATCTAACTCCATTATCCCAACATACGAGAGAGAGAGAGAGAGAGAGAGAGAGTCTTGAGGTCAAATATTTGGTGGGGGCCAGTTCATAATTTTCGTGACGGTAATAGCTTTCATTTGCCGGATGACTTTACAAGTGGCGGGTTTTCAATGTTATCTTATAAAATCCATCAATATAATCTTGGTTTTTTTATAATTTTACATAAAACATGATAGACGCAACGCCATAAAATTCTGAAGGAGCTTAATTTCGCAGACCTGCAACTAAAAGAACGAATTAGCTGGTCAGATATTTTTCGTTTACGCCCAGTATAAAGCATTTCTCGCTGAAGCCACTCAACAGTATAAATAAACCTACTCATACTGATGAGTGTATGGTATATGTATATACATATACATATATATACATACATATACACATATATGTATACATTACATACATACATACACACATTATTATATATATATATATATATATATATATATATATATATATATATATATATATATATATATATATATATATAACTTAAATGTCGCTTAATATCGAAATCCACGCTACCTCGGCATCTCCGTTGGAGAATTGTCGCCGAAGGGGAATTTATATAAGTGATAAATGAATTGGAATCGTGGGGACACGAACCCG
This sequence comes from Macrobrachium rosenbergii, assembly GCF_040412425.1. Classification (NCBI taxonomy): domain Eukaryota; kingdom Metazoa; phylum Arthropoda; class Malacostraca; order Decapoda; family Palaemonidae; genus Macrobrachium; species Macrobrachium rosenbergii. The sequence continues at coordinate 88,564,781 of NC_089795.1, read as the reverse complement.
CAACGAAAGCCTATTCAGCGACTCCAGTTGACGTAAACCATTGAGCCATCGGGTTCGTGTCCCCACGATTCCAATTCATTTATCACTTATATAAATTCCCCTTCGGCGACAATTCTCCAACGGAGATATACCGAGGTAGCGTGGATTTCGATATTAAGCGACATTTGTAGCTTCATGATTGTATATAAATCACGGTGTGATAAAAATTTCATATATATATATATATATATATATATATATATATATATATATATATATATATATATATATATATATATATATATATATATATATATATATAGAGAGAGAGAGAGAGAGAGAGAGAGAGAGAGAGAGAGAGAGAAGTATGTTAGGTGGCAGCCTGCCCTGGAAAAACCTCACGTACAAAAGCGCTCAGGTTCCAACTTCTATTACGACCTGTGTGCGTTACTTAGTAGCGCTCCAAGCCTTTCGTTTGAGAGACCCGGGATCGATCCCGATGTGAGTCAGAAATTTATAAACGAAGTCTTTAAACCTATTATCTAAATCTACGGCGATGGACCGTCTCGTTTCACGTACACCTACGAGTAAATTAAATAAAAAAAAGAGAGAAAAAATTATATAGTATGGGTGGCGTTAAACTGTAAATTGAACTGAACTGAATATAGAATTTGGGCCAAAGGCCAAGCACTGGGTCCTATGAGGTCATTCAGCGCTGAAACGGAAACTGAGAGTAAAAGGTTTGAAAGGTGTAACAGGAGGAAAACCTCAAAGCAGTTGCACTTTGAATCAGTTGTTAGGAGAGGGTGGAAAGTAAGATGGAAGACAGGGAATATGAAAGGAGGTACAGTAAAAGGAACGAAAGGGGTTGCAGCTAGGGGCCGAAAGCACGCTGCAAAGAACCTTAAGTCATGTTTACAGTGCACCGCACGAGGTGCAATGACGGCACTACCCCGCTACGGGGTTTTAAACTGTAGAAGCTTGAACTTCATGCACCAAAAACTAATAATCGGTTTGCTTAAATATTCTGAATACATTGACTGATTTAAATCCGGTCATCCATTCTCGAGTTTTTATAAATTTTCAAAATCGTACAGGAACTTTAAATAATATCAGAATAAAGGACATTATCCTTAAAGCGTAACTCTCTTCATTGACTCATATATATATATATATATATATATATTATATATATATATATATGTGTGTGTGTGTGTGTGTGTACGTGTGTATGTATATATATACATTTTAATGCATATATGTATATATATATATACTTATATATATGCGCACGCAATTTAGTTACGCTTTCATATCTTGATCCTTTCCAACAAGGGTTCGCAACCTGAGAGAGAGAGAGAGAGAGAGAGAGAGAGAGAGAGAGAGAGAGAGAGAGAGAGAGAGAGAGAGAGAGAGAGAGATCAATGAATGACGGGACAAGGAAAATAATTAATATTTAAGAAAAGCAGGTAAAATTCACAATGGGAACGAATAAAAAAAAATTAAATATAAAAAAATCTCCATAATGGCCGACTGCGCTGACGTCAGACGTTCAGCGTAAGTTATGAGAACTTGCAAAAAAAAAAAAAAAAAAAAAAAAAAAAAAAAAAAAAACAAGGAAAAACTCCCCAATTCCCTGAAGAAGTGTTGCACAAGAAAAAAATTTTTTTCATCGCAAATTGATCTCTCTCTCTCTCTCTCTCTCTTTCTATTTGTTGACAGGTCTGACGTCAGCAGATTGTCATTAGCAGATGACTTCACTCAAGGAACAGCTTTTCACTGAAGTTCCTAAACTCCTCAGTTGTTGAAGGCAGCTTTCAGTGACGTCATCGAATTCCTCACCTTTGTGCTTTTTGAAAGACGTCATCGAATTCCTCACCTTTGTGCTTTTTGAATGACGTCATCGGATTCCTTACCTTTGTGCTGTTAAATTTCATCTAATTCTTCACCTTTGTGCTTTTTATATAAAGTCATCGAAATTCCCCACATTCTTATTTTTTTTAAATGGCATCATCGAATTCCTCACCTTTATGTTTTTACAGTTCATCTAATTCCTCACATTTGTGGTTTTAAAATTCATCTCACTCCACACCTTTGTGCTTTTAAAATTCATCTAACTCCTCACCTTTGTGCTTTTAAAATTCATCTAATTCCTCACCTTTGTACTTTCAAATGAAGTCATCGAATTCCTCACCGTTTGTGCTTTCAAATGACGTCATCGAATTCCTCACCCTTGTACTTTTAAAATTCATCGAATTCCTCACCCTTGTACTTTTAAAATTCATCGAATTCCTCACCTTTGTACTTTCAAATAACGTCATCGAATTCATCACCTTTGTGCTTTCAAATTTCCTCACCGAATTCCTCACCCTTTGTGCTTTCAAATTTCCTCACCGAATTCCTCACCCTTTGTGCTTTCAAATTTCCTCACCCTATGTGCTTTCAAATTTCCTCACCGAATTCCTCACCCTTTGTGCTTTCAAATTTCCTCACCCTATGTGCTTTCAAATTTCCTCATCGAATTCCTCACCCTTTGTGCTTTCAAATTTCCTCACCCTATGTGCTTTCAAATTTCCTCACCGAATTCCTCACCCTTTGTGCTTTCAAATTTCCTCACCCTATGTGCTTTCAAATGTCCTCACCGAATTCCTCAACCTTTGCGAACCTCGAGGACAAATCTTTTTAACTATTTATAGTAGGGTCAGGAATTCCCCGCTTCTCTTGTTCGCCTTCTTCTTCTTTCTTCCTCTTCTTCTTCTTCTTCAAATATTCAGCAAGGAAGGAAACGTTCACAGAGCTAACTATGAATGATACATTACTTTCGTCCAATAACACGCCACGAACGGTATGGAATCGTTATTTGCCAGGTGCGGGGTGGGGTGGGGTGGGGTGGGGGCTATTCTCTTAGGTACTTGTAATTCTAAGTTGGACGTGGTTCTAGGTTGTGGCGTTGGGAATAATAATAATAATAATAATAATAATAATAATAATAATAATAATAATAATAATAATAATAATAATAATTTTACCTCTGAGTTGTGACGTTAGAAGTAATAATAATAATAATAATAATAATAATAATAATAATAATAATAATAATAATAATAATAAAACGAGACATATAATAATAATAATAATAATAATAATAATAATAATAATAATAATAATAATAATAAAAGAGCAAATCTATTTCCACACAGCGGTAATTTTATCATGAACTCAGTTAGTTTTTTTAACATTTTCTTTAGTTTCAACCCGCGGGGAGAGGGGAGGGGGTGAGGTTAAACAATTCGGCGAGTCTCGCAATACCGCATAAGCGCGCCCTATACGACACTTCCAAAATCGAAATACATCAATTCATAAAAAATATGCAGAAGTATTACTGACTTCACAAACTTACTATTTCAAAATCAAAATGCATCAATTCATAAAAAATATGCCAACGTATAAATGACTTCACACTTACAATTTCAAAATCGAAATGCATCAATTCATAAAAAAATATGCCAAAGTATAAATGACTTCACAAACTTACAATTTCAAAATCGAAATGCATCAATTCATAAAAAATATGCCACAGTATAAATGACTTCACAAACTTACAATTTCAAAATCGAAATGCATCAATTCATAAAAAATATGCAAAAGTATACCGACTTCACAAACTTACAATTTCAAAATCAAAATGCATCAATTCATAAAAAATATGCCAAAGTATAAATGACTTTACAGACTTACTATATCAAAATCGAAATGCATCAATTCATAAAAAAATATGCAGAAGTATAAATGACTTCACAAACTTACAATTTCAAAATCTAAATGCATCAATTCATTTTATGCAAAAGTATACCGACTTCACAAACTTACAATTTCAAAATCAAAATGCATCAATTCAAAAAAATATGCCAAAGTATAAATGACTTTACAGACTTACTATATCAAAATCGAAATGCATCAATTCATAAAAAAATATGCCAAGGTATAAATGACTTTCCAAAATTACTATTTCAAGACTAAATACCTCAAGTATTTTTGCAAAACAAGCCGTCAAACTCAATCCGGGCCATCACTCAATAAATGGGAACTTTCTAAATATATTCTCGGCCAAAACAATTCGAGTTTCCTTAATTCATATCAAATTGCGCATGCATACATACATAAACATGGATGGCAAACATGTTCTTTTGTCAATCAGCCCGACAGATTGGCTTGGCCAAATCTCGTATGTAAGAGAGAGAGAGAGAGAGAGAGAGAGAGAGAGAGATATCCACAAGTTATATACTAAAGATGGAAAAGAGAGAGAGAGAGAGAGAGAGAGAGAGAGAGAGAGAGAGAGAGTTTCCCGCAGACAGATTGCACTTCCATACTTCATAAGTCTGCATACTTTTCTAAATCGCTAGCGTCTGCAAAACATTGTAATGGACAAACAAAATGCATTTTCTATTTCTAAGAAATATATTTAATGATTTTCAATATTTTGGGGGTTGGGGGGGACGAAGAAAAAGCGAATGCTTATTGTCGAATTCCATTCCTTATTTACTTCGATTCGTACGCACGAAGCCAGGCGACCGTCTTTACGTGCATATACGCACATATGCTACAGTTCGTCCTTACGTACACGTACACAAACGTGCACCCAAATGAAAGCAGATTACACTTCACACAGACATTTTCTTACATTATATATCTTTGTTCTGATTTCAAAGTATATTTATCTTACTTTGCCCATTAAAACAATCCCTATTTGTTCAAATTTCAAAGTATATTAAGCTTACTTTGCCCATTAAAACAATCTCTATTTGATCTGATTTAAAAGTATATTTAGTTTACTTTGCCCATTTGTCGTAATTTCAAAGTATATTTAGCTTACTTTGCCCATTAAAACAATCTCTACTTGTTCTGATTTAAAAGTATATTTATCTTACTTTGCCCATTAAAACAATCCCTATTTGTTCTATTTTAAAAGTATGTTTATCTTACTTTGCCCATTAAAACAATCCCTACTTGTTCTAATTTAAAAGTATATTTATCTTAGCTTGCCCATTAAAACAATACCTATTTGTTCTATTTTAAAAGTATATTTGGCTTACTTTGCCCATCAAAACAATCTATTTGTTCCGAATTAAAAGTATATTTATTTTACTTTGCCCATTAAAACAATCCGTACTTGTTCTAATTTAAAAGTATATCTATCATAGTTTATCCATTAAAACAATACCTATTTGTTCTATTTTAAAAGTATATTTATCTTACTTTGCCCAGCAAAACAATCTCTGTTTGTTCTATTTTAAAATTATATTTATTTTACTTTGTCCATTAAAACAATCCCTACTTGTTCTAATTTAAAAGTATATTTATCTTACTTTGCCCATCAAAACAATCCATATTTTGGTTAATACACTAATCGGGAACCATTAGTCACGACGAAACATACAACTTTCCCATTCATAAAAGAAAAAAAAATATTCATAACTCTAACAAACAAAATTTTGTGAAACGAATCACGAGACAAATTGCTTGATTCCCAACGCCGCCTAGTGACGAAAATAGCATCGAGGCTTCAAAATGAA
>NC_089795.1:88551729-88554229 GCF_040412425.1 Macrobrachium rosenbergii | reverse complement strand
CTTCATCTATTCTATCTATCTCCTCGAAGCAAATGACAGCACGAATGAGAATAGCAGAGAATGAACACGATAATGCAGTAGAATGTTAAAAAACATCCGAATGTTGACACTAAAAGCAACCATTGATTCTAGCGCCATCTATTGTGAATGAAAGGCCTCATAAAACGCTAACAAATGTTTTTGTTGAAACATTCTTTCAGTAAAATACTGAATGTTTACTACGGCGCCAGGTGGTTGAATTGAATTGATCTGAATACAGAATTTAGGCCAAAGGCCAAGCGATTGGACCTATGAGGTCATTCAGCGCTGAAACGGAAACTGACAGTAAGAGTTTGTAAGGTTGCACTATGAAACAATTGTTAGGAGAGGGTGGACAGTAAGGTGGAAGAAAGAGAATATGAAAGGAGGTACAGTAAAAGGAATGAAAGGGGGTTGCAGCTAGAGGCCGAAGGCACGCTGCAAAGAACCTTAAGTAACGCCTACAGTGCACCGCATGAGGTGCACTGACGGCACTAACCCCCTACGGGGACAGGCACCAGGTGGTATGATGGGGCATATATATAATTCTTTTTTATCAATGGAATGAAAACAATTATTAAACAATTTAGCTTCTCAGTTCCAGAGGTCCTTTATTCCTCCCACCATTGGACTGTGGAACATTCTCCCTGAGGATGGATCGAAAGTTCAAGCGAAGGTGCAACGCATTATTACTACCCTAAAAACAATTCTTGTGTTTTAATTAATTCACTTACATTATTATCTACCTATTTATATTTATTTATTTTCATTTTAATTTATTAATTTGTTATTTTTCTTTTATAATAAGTGACATTTTCTTTTTTTCTTTTATCTTCTGTTAATTCTTGCAAATGAATATACCATAATATTCTTTGGAAGCTTGATTTTCAAGTCAGTGGCCCCTGTGGTGGACTTGCTCCATATGAATAGTGTTCATGTTCTGAATAATAATAATAATAATTATAATAATAATAATAATAATATAATAATAATAATAATAATAATAATAATAATAATAATAATAATAATAATAATAATAATGTAATAAAAATCCACAATTATATAGTAAATATATTACTATGTAAAAGTAATATTTTTTTACTATTGTTTTTCACGAAATTGTGAATCTATTAGCAATAATAATTTTAATAATATTCTTTGAAGCTTGAATTTTTCAACGGCCCCTGTGGTGGGCTTGTTCCATATGAATAGTGGTGAATCTGAATTAATAATAATAATAATAATAATAATAATAATAATAATAATAATAATAATAATAATAATAATAATAATAATCTTTGGAGCTTGACTTTCAAGTCAGTGGCCCTGTGGTGGGCTTGTTCCATATGAATAGTGTTCATGTTCTGAATAATAATAATAATAATAATAATAATAATAATAATAATAATAAAAATAATTTACTTTGGAAGCATGACTTTCAAGTCAGTGGCCGCTTGGTGGCTTGTTCCATATGAATAGTGTTCATGTTCTGAATAATAATAATAATAATAATAATAATAATAATAATAATAAAAATAATCAGTGGCCGCTGTGGTGGGCTTGTTCCATATGAATAGTGTTCATGTTCTGAATAATAATAATAATAATAATAATAACAATAATAATAATAATAACAGGATAAAAACAGCATTTAAACAAAAACGTATTCTTAAATAATTTCTCAAAATTCCGCAAAACAAACTGAAGTTCTACGGAAGGTAAAAAACAAAAGATAATAAAGAAGAAGAATGGACAGCCGCAAAACGAGGATGAAAATATACAATATTTTCTTTTTCCACGGCGCGATAACGGGAATGATTTTCAGAGAGAGAGAGAGAGAGAGAGAGAGAGAGAGAGAGAGAGAGAGAGAGAGAGAGAGAGAGAGAGAGAGGAGCAACTGCCGAGAATGATACGGGCTTACATTCCAATACTTCGATTTGCAATTCAAAATATGTAATGCTATCAATGTTTCATAGGGCCCGGCGGCACCCTATGTTCTTTGTTGATATGTCTATCACCTATCTATCTATATCAAGCCTTGTATGTATGTATGTTGTTGATATGTATATATATATATATATATATAGAATATATAATATATATATATATATATATATATATATATATATATATATATATATATATATATATATATATATATAATATATATATATATATATATATATATATATATAAATATATATATATATATATATGTATGCTTACAAAATCACAGTAGATGCATGACTTCAGTATATATATATATATATATATATATATATATATATATATATATATATATATATATATATATATATATATATATATATATATATATATATATTTACACACACCTATTTCTATCATCTACCTATCTATCTATCTAAACAGATATATATGTATATACACACATACATTATATGTATATACACATATTTATGCATATATACATACAAGCAAGTGTTTCAAGGAAAAGCTTAAC
>NC_089795.1:88531729-88546729 GCF_040412425.1 Macrobrachium rosenbergii | reverse complement strand
GCGAAACAGGGATATCTTATGTTTATAAGCTTTGTTGCATCTCTCTCTCTCTCTCTCTCTCTCTCTCTCCTCATATATACACATATATATAGATAAATACAGTATAAAATATATATATATATATATATATATATATATATATATATATATATATGTATATATGAGTGCATGTATACAGACATACATATATTGGGAAAGACATTTAAAACTAAGTTTACAAATATAAGATTGTCAGTTCCGAACTGAAAAAAAAGTTACCTGCTACTCTGGACATTTATTCTGGGTGGAAAATAGACGAACATAATTTGAAATAAGACTAATTAGACATTCACAAAGGGATATGTGTGTGTGTTTGTATGTGGTGTGTGTGTGTGTGTGTGTGTGTGTGTGTGTATGTATGTGTATGTATGTATGTATGTATGTATGTATGTATATATATATATATATATATATATATATATATATATATATATATATATATATATATATATATATATATATATATATATATATATATATATATTGTATATATCCCTTTGTAAACATCAAGTTAATCTTACTATATATATATATATATATATATATATATATATATATATATATATATATATATAAATATATATATATATATATATATATATATATATATATATATATATATATATATATATATATATATATACATACACACATATAAGTAAACATACCTTCAGATAACAAAATAAAATAACTATGACAAAAACTCCCCCTATAAATATTTCCTACTACAACAAGACAAAGGAACTGGCCCGTCCTTACCACACCGTCGCAAAGTGCTGACGCCGTCAGCTCCTTCAGGAAAATGCGTGACTCAGACTTTTCTTCCTCCACAAAAAAAGGACAAATGCCCCTTGTTCCTTGCTTTCGTGCGCGAATCCATTCCACCAACTGAGTAACAGGTAACATGCCGGGAGGGATATCGGTTAGCAACGAAAGCAAAATGCAAATAATTCACTGAGCAAAGGACGAATTTCCTTACACGACTGTTTGGGTGGTCACGCAAGATATGTAAAATGACTCTACGTAATATACATGTATATGTATATAGTATATGTATGTATATATACATGCATTTGTATATATTTATATTAGAAGTAATCAACACACACTCACGTGCATGGAACAGAAATAAATTTCTGACTCGCATCAGGATCGAACCCAAGTCTTTCAATTGACAGACAAGACTTGCGTGGCCTGGTTGGCAGCGGTCTTGTCTTTCAATTGAAAGACCTGGGTTCGATCCTGATGTGAGTCACGAATTTATATACATATATATATATATATATATTTATATATATATTATCAATATACATATTTATACAACTTATCAATAGGGAACCGTTGATAAAAAAATTATAAATTATATATAAATATATATAAACTAATACATGTGTGTGTGTGTGTGTTTACGTGTGCATTTTCAATATTCGTATTTACACAACTTGCGTCAATGAGGGAACCGTTGATAAAAAAAATTATAAATTATACAACAAACTTCTTAAAAACAGAAACTAACAGAGAGAGAGAGCAGTAAATAAAATCTACAAATATACAGAGGAATGTATACAACTTCTTCAAACGCATCGAGGATAGCCTGAAATAAAAACAAAGGGGGAGAGAGAGAGAGAGAGAGAGAGAGAGAGAGAGAGAGAGAGAGAGAGAGAGAGAGAGAGAGAGAGAGAGAGAGAGGGCAGTGAATAAAACAAACTACAAACATATATAGAGAAATATATACAACACCAATAAAGGTGAGAGAGAGAGAGAGAGAGAGAGAGAGAGAGAGAGAGAGAGAGAGAGAGAGAGAGAGAGAGGCACAAATAAAATCTATAAATATATACAACTTCTTCAAATGCAGCGAGGATAAGCTGAAAGAAAAACAAAGAGAGAGAGAGAGAGAGAGAGAGAGAGAGAGAGAGAGAGAGAGAGAGATGTGGAAGGGAAGTGGATGACAAATAAACGAAATGGGGCCTCGCCATTTATTTCCACCACACTTGGCCCACCGCATGAGGTCTGCACACATTCGATAGAAGCTTCAACCAGCCACAGAGAGAGAGAGAGAGAGAGAGAGAGAGAGAGAGAGAGAGAGAGCTTAAACCTGAGATGAAAGTTTGTCATCACATACATGCAGGAGAGAGAGAGAGAGAGAGAGAGAGAGAGAGAGAGAGAGAGAGAGAGAGAGATCTTAAACCTGCCGTGATGAAAGTTTGTCATCACATACATGAACAGGATTCAAGGTTAAACCTGCCGAGAGAGAGATGGAGAGAGAGAGAGAGAGAGAGAGAGAGAGAGAGAGAGAGAGAGAGAGAGAGAGAGAGAGAGAAATTTCTTGTTAATCCTATCATCTCCAAAACGTCTGCGAGAATAATTTCATCGCAAAATCTTTATTATGTGAAAATTATAAGAAAACAATCTGAGTGAATTTTCTCGGAATCTGCGCATATTCAGCAGTTTCGTTAACCTTTCGATCATGTTAAAGTTGTTATAAACATATTGTGTTAATTTGTTTTACTTTTCTAATAACTGATCTCTTCAGTATTCCCTGTTGCTTTTGAAATTTCTTTTAAATGAACACCACAATATTCTTTGGAAGCTTGAATTTCAAGTCAGTGGCCCCTGAGGTGGGCTTGTTCCATATGAATAGCGTTTATCTTCTATCTTCTGAATAATAATAATAATAATAATTTTAAATAACCTTAATCTTTAATAATATGAATAATAATAATAATAATAATAATAATAATAATATTTATTTAAAATGAAAACCTTAATCTTTGGAAGCTTGAATTTCAAGTCAGTGGCCCCTGTGGTGGGCTTGTTCCATATGAATAGGGTTCATCTTCTGAATAATAATAATAATAATAATAATAATAATAATAATAATAATAATATTTATTTAAAATGAACACCTTAATCTCTGGAAGCTTGAATTTCAAGTCAATGGCCCCTGTGGTGGGCTTGTTCAATATGAATAGGGTTCATCTTCTGAATAATAATAATAATAATAATAATAATAATAATAATAATAATAATAATAATAATAATAATAACCTGAACGTATGAATTAAATGATATCATTGCATTTTACAATAGGTATACCTGTGTCTGTTTTCGACTACCAAAGGCCAGTACCAATACTTTTTCCAGCCATGTTAGACGAGACAATGGTAAATGCAGACCACTGAGCTGATTAACAGCTCTCCTAGAGAGGGCTGGCCCGAAGGATTAGACTCATTTTACGTGGCTAAGAACCAGTTGGTTACCTAGCAACGGGACCTACAGCTTACTGTGGAATCCGAACGACATTATACCGAGAAATGAATTTCTATCACCAGAAATAAATTCCTCTAATTCTTCATTGGCCGGTCCAGAGAGTCGAACACGGGCCCAGCAGAGTGCTAGCCGAGTACGGTATCGACAGGTCCAACGAGGAACTCACACACATATACACACATATGGGTACAATGAATCTTGTTTCTCTATCATTGTGAGTTTCACGACTATAGGCAATTATTGCAAATTCGCATTCATTATAGTATGAATGAATGAATATACAGGATTTCGGCCCAAGACCAAGCACTGGGACCTATGAGGTCATTCAGCGCTGAAACGGAAATTAACGGAAGAAAGGGCTGAAAGGCGTAACAGGAGGAAAACCTCAAAGCAGTTGCACTATGAATCAAGTGTTAGGAGAGGGTGGAAAGTAAGACAGAAGAAAGAGAATATGAACGGAGGTACAGTAAAAAGGAAAGAAAGGGGTTGCGGCTAGGGGCCGAAGGGACGCTGCAAAGAATCTTCTCCCTGTTAATACGAAAATGGACGATCAATTTCTTCTCATATAAAGCACCTTCAATTCTCTCTTTATTTAAAAACCCCTTCAAAACCTTTCAGCTGATTTAGACGTCATCCCTAAATATGGCAGGTATCGTTAGACTCGATGCTTAAATAAAAAACCATCAAGTGCTTTGTTGTATCATTTTCACAAGTGCTGGCACTGTTCGCAAGTGGCACCTAAAGCTAATCCAGCACTTGAGCGACTTACTCATGCACTTTTCTGTATCAGTTCATTAGTATCCTGCTTAGTGTCCGTAAGTTGCCCAGTGGAATTCAGTCACAATAACTTTAGTTCGTCAGTACCACCCTCAGATCTTAATTAACTACTGAGGCTAGAGGGCTGCAAACTGGTATGTTGATCATCCACCCTCCAATCATCAAACATACCAAATTGTAGCTCTCTAGCCTCAGTAGTTTTTATTTTATTCAAGGTTAAAGTTAGCCAGAATCGTGCGTCTGGCAACGATATGACAGGCCACCACCAGGCCGTCGTTAAAGTTTCCTGGACCGCGGCTCATACAACATTATACCGAGACCACCGAAAGATAGATCTATTTTCGGTGGCCTTGATTATACGCTGTACAGAAAACTCGATTGCGCCCAAGAAACTTCGGCACATTTGTTACTTGTTATTAGTTATGATTAATATGTTCACCTTTTAGTCCCTTAACATTAGATTTTCGTCCACTTCTTTGGTGCTTCTCAAAAGCAATGGGATAGATCAAAGAAGTTTTTGACTGTATTACTTCTCTCTAGCGCAGAGAATGACAGCGGACTAAAATATGAATAAGGCATTTCGCTAGGAACATTAAAGTTAACATAAACTGTGTAGAAAATAAACTATTTGTATATACAGTATAATTATTATTTGCCTGTTTGACAGACACTAAAAAGTTGTAAATGGTAAACGTAATTGGTCTACGAATGGGAAAGAATAAGAAAGTGAATGTTTTTGAATGAACTTTTATTTGCGAATGGCTGGGTATGGAGAACGTGAAAGGGTGGTAGCGCTAGGTGATTTAAATGTAAAAGTATGAGAAAAAGAAAGAGTTGGCCATGTTGGCTGGTATTATGCCCTTGGAGCATATGAGAAAGAATAGTGTCTTGTGTCTATAAAAATGTGTTAGAAAAAAGGGCTTGATTTGGATAAACGTAGTTTCCAAAGAAGAATATCTCTAGGTACAATTGAGAAAGAGAAAGCCATGAAGATAAGAGTTGGCTAGGTTAGACATTAACAGATCACTGTCCGTCACCTACCCAGGCATTCTGTGAACCACAAACTAAAAAACTATCCTGGACTAATGTTCCCAAGAAGTTTTAGTCATTGCTCGGCGCGTCAAGATACCAAGCATAGGAAATGAAACCTCGTTAAGAAAATGACTTTCTTCCTTCACGTCTAATGACAGATTGTAAATGGCCTGTCAGCCTCTCCATTAAAAAATTCTCAACCTTCCAGCCAATGGATGTCGAGTTCTTTTTCTCTTCTCATTTCCAACCAACGCCTGCGGAGAATTAAACCAACTTTTATACGCTCCGCCGAGACTCACCTGTTTTCCATAGTCTCACCTGATTTCCAATCAGAGAGAGGAACGTCAGTGCTTATAAATGTATGCGCATTTATACGAGGGGAGAAATATTATCTTAATCAAAAAAATATGCCGTGATGAAAGTTGTCATCACATTACATGAAGGAAATGGAGAGAGAGAGAGAGAGAGAGAGAGAGAGAGAGAGAGAGAGATATCTTAGTTTAACCAGACCACTGAGCTGATTAACAGGGCTGGCCCGAAGGATTAAACCGTGGCTAAGACCCAATTGGTTACCTAGCAACGGGACCTACAGCTGAATCCGAACACATTGTACGAGAAATGAATTTCTATCACCAGAAATAAATTCCTCTAATTCTTCACTAGCCGGCCAGAGAGAGAACTCGGGAGCGAGTGCTAGAGACAACTCTACCGACTCTCCCAACGAGGAACTATTGAGAGAGAGAGAGAGAGAGGAGAATCGAGCTTAAACCTGCCGTGATGAAAGCTGTCATCACATTACATAAAGGAGAGAGAGAGAGAGAGAGAGAGAGAGAGAGAGAGAGAGAGAGAGAGAGAGAGAGAGAGAGAGAGCTTCTTCCCTTTATTGCTCACCTTTGCTCTTAATCTTGCCTCGTGTCTATATAATTTTTCAGTTGCCAACCCGTCATCTCCTACGTGTCTCATTTTTAAATATCAAATACTTCGTTTCTCGCAGGACAGGAAAACCTTCATTTCAAGGTATTAATATATACCAGTTACTTTACATTCCAAGTGAAATCATTTTCCTATATTAATGCTCGGTGACAAAAAAAAAAAAAAATCAAGCACACATTAAAAGATAACAATCACTTCTATTCAGACAAACTTAATGATATCAGTGATAGCTATTTACATTTTTCAAAGGCATATTTAACCAGCTGTCTTATTCAACTAGATATTAAAAAAACAATCTCCACAATCACCATTATTTGTAAGCTTTCGGCTTTTCGTGTGACAAACGCAATAACAGAAGAATAATTAGCCAACTAACTACATACAAATACTAGATGTAAACTGATTAATTAATTCTAAATGAAAATTCCATCTCTCTGTAAATGTAAATTTTTCTACACTTTCTCCCTTTAGTTCTGACGTGAAGGCATCCATTTTGACAAACGCAATAACAGAAAAATAATTAGCCAACAAACTGTATACAAATATTTGATAAAAACTGATTAATTAACTCTGAATGATGCTTTCATATCTCTGCACGTGATTACATCACAGTCCAATACGAAAAGGTAATTAAAATGAAACTGGAAAATGTAATTACTGCTCAATAAATAGTTGACACCAATTCAATGACATTCGACACTCGGTCGACGCAATCTTCTATGTGGGCGTTTTCAGAGTGTAAGCTATTTGTGATTGACATATTTACATTACTACTGTAATTTATATCCAGTGGCTTTATTAAAACAATCCTCACGATTGTATTAAATATCACGGTATTATATACCGGTGTGCATGTATCAAAGTACACACACACATATGTATGTGTATATGTATATATGTATATATATTTATATTTATATATATACACATATATAAGTATATTTATATGTATTTATATATTCTCCAAAGTACGCTTTTACTATAAAAAGGATCTCGAATAACAACGGGAATTTCTTACTTTCCATGATGCAACGTCATTAAAAAAACAAAAAAAAAAAATTTAAAAATTAATACTCTCACAATGGCCGGACATGAAACCTGAATACTGCATTCATGAATGCACGGAGATTGGAGGATTTGGCCCTCAATAAATGCAAAGGCAAACCAGCTGTTCAATAGCTCCTGCAACATATTTAAAAAAAAAGCTACTTTACGTAACGAAGCAACTATTCTCTAAATATTAGTATTATTATTATTATATTATTATTATTCAGAGGATGAACCCTATTCATATGGAACAAGCCCATCACGGGAGCCATTGACTTGAAATTCAAAAATTATTATTATTATTATTATTATTATTATTATTATTATTCAGAGGATGAACCCTATTCATATGGAACAAGCCCACCAAAGAGGGGCCACTGACTTGAAATTCAAATATTATTATTATTATTATATTATTATTATTATTATTCATTACACGACGCCCATTTATATGGAACATGCCCACCAAAGAGGGGCCACTGACTTGAAATTCAAAAAAAATTATTATTATTATTATTATTATTATTATTATTATTATTACTGGATAAACATATCCACAGCTGTGTATATGTACATATACATAATTGTGGATTTGTTTCTTCATTTTAAGACTCATGCTAATATGAGTATTTTTGTAGTATTATTATTATTATTATTATTATTATTATTATTATTATTATTATTATTATGAGGATGAACCCTATTCATGTGGAACAAGCCCACCAGAGGGCCACTGACTTTAAATTAAAGCTATCGAAGAAAATTATAGCGTTCATTAAAAAGAAATAACAGAAGATAATGGGATATACATAAAAAAGAGACCACTTTATTAAAAAGGAATAAAAATAATTTAACAAATGAATAACTAAATATATAAAAATGTGAGTAAATTACTAAAATACAAGGAGAATTGTATTAGGGTCACAATACTAGGAATGATGAAAACACAGTCCTCACAATCATGTTAAAAAATCTTCATTATCACTGGCGTTCCTCATTTCCAGGTGATTGTGAAGATGATAATGAAATGACTATCCAATGCTCGATGAAATTCAATAACAATGACTAAAGGCATGTGTGCAGTGTAATGTCCTCAGAGGTATAATGAATTTAGATTGAATATGCTTTTCTTTCAAACACTCTGGCTTCGATAAAACTGCCTGTCTGGGGTAATGCAATAAAACTTGAAAGTATTGAATGCCTTTGATGAAAACATATTTTAGAATGTTTTCAAAGAGGAAGGTAAAGTAATTATGTCGTAATCAAATGGCAGAGCCGATAAGCCTTTCATAAAAGCTCGTGTTATAAATTACAGGAGACTAATTAAAGTGAAAAAGTAATTACTCAAGCATCTTCTTTAGCAAGCAAACCACGCAATAAAATTTAACATCAACCAGACAATTGTTTTTTCATGTAAAAGCATCCTTCTACCCCATTTTATTATTTATTGTGTTTATAAATATTCATTTCAACTAATTAGTAAAAAAAGGAAGAGCTGTAAGAAATTCAAATGTTCTTAAAATTTATTCCTTATTCCGCATCTGCAATTACACCTGAGTTCAATGATCGGTCAATCAGTCATTCTCTCAGGTGTAGGGATTTTAGAGTCAGGCAACTCTCTCTCTCTCTCTCTCTCCCTTCCCCCAAGTTACATGGATTCCAAGCCAATACAAATTTCTCTTTTTCTCATTCTCAGTTGCAAATATTCCAAAGAAATATGCTCTCTCTCTCTCTTCTCAGTTGCAACCATTCCAAGGAATATCACTCTCTCTCAGTTGCAACCATTACAAGGGAATTTTTCTCTCTCCAAGTTGCAGCCATCCCAAGGGAATCTCTCTCTGTCTCTCTGTCTCTCTCAGTTGCAACCATTACAAGGGAATCTCTCTCTCTCTCTCTCTCTCTCTCTCTCTCTCTCATTTGCAACCATTCCAAGGGAATCTCTCTCTCTCTCTCTCTCTCTCTCTCTCTCTCTCTCTCATTTGCAACCATTCCAAAGGAATCTCTCTCTCTCTAAGTTGCAACCATCCCAAGGGAATATCTCTCTCTCTCTCTCATTTGCAACCATTCCAAGGGAATCTCTCTCTCTCTTTCTCAGTTACAACCATTACAAGTGAATCTCTCTCTCTCTCTAAGTTGCAACCATCCCAAGGGATTATCTCTCTCTCTCTCTCTCTATAAGTTGCAACCATCCCAAGGGATTATCTCTCTCTCTCTCTCTCCAAGTTGCAATAATTCCAAGGGAACACAAAAGAGAACTACTCGATCTAGCGATCGATATCACATTCTCACTCGACTCTCAAAAGTCGTACTCGATCAATCTCGCGCTCTTTTCTCCCACTCCAAACAATCGCCTGAATTCGGCAACGGAGAAGGACCACCCTACGAGTCCCACTTGACTCTGGATAATCACGGAATAGGTGGAGAAGGGAATGAAGAGGAGGTAAATAAGGGAAAAGGGAGGATTGGGGGATTATGACGTACATAAAATAAGGAATAAAGGGAATTTTACGAGAGTATAGCCTTTATTTATATTTTTTTCAAATAACTGAATTTTAAATTTAATTTTGTAAATCTAATTCTCCAATTTAATCTTTATTTATCTTTCTACCTGAATTGGTTTTGAGGTATCAGATGCTGAGTCTCACACGTTATTAAAAAAAAAAAAAAAAAAAGGGCATGCATTATTTAAACTGCCGACTGTCGCAACCTTTCACTTTGTAATCATATACGCACGCTCGCTCGCTCGCTCGCTCTCTCTCTGTCTCTCTTTCTTTCAGTATATATATAAATACACATACATATACATAGATATATACATATATATATGTATGTATATATATATATATGTATATATATACACAAACACATACACACAGTTCCTCACTGGACGGGTGGTTATCGTTCTCAGCTAGCACTCTGCCGGTCCCGCGTTCGATTCTCCTGACCGGCCAATGAAGAATTAGAGGTATTTATTTCTGGTGATAGAAATTCATTTCTCGTTATAATGTGGTTCGGATTCCACAATGAGCTGTAGGTCCCGTTGCTAGGTAACCAACTGGTTCTTAGCCACGTAAAATAAACCTAATCCTTCGGGCCAGCCCTAGGAGAGCTGTTAATCAGCTCAGTGGTCTGCTTAAACTAAGGTATACTTAACTTTCAACACATACACACATATATATGTATATTATACGTACATATACTTATATATATATATATATATATATATATATATATATATATATATATATATATATATATATATATATATATATATATATATATACACATAAATAAAGACTTAACACCCAAATATAACTCTCCTTTCTCTGCCACGTAACGAAGATCACCTCGTATTGCAGGCGGCACCGATAGCCTTTCCTGCTGAGGGCAGTTGCAAGACCCAAAGGTCTTCGTGGGTCCTGCCTGGGCACTGGTTATATAACGGGCCATCGGGCCCCAGGGTCAGTTTACCAATCAGCACCCACTTCGGGAAAGTCAGCAAACGCAGACGGAATCGGAAGAATAGTGAAAAGGGAAAGCGAGAAAGGAGGGAATATTATATTGCAGCTGTGAATTCCAGCGGAACTTCAAAATGGCGTTCGAAGTTCGTATCAGCTCACTATTTGATGAAAGGTATAGACGACGAGTCTTTAGTACCGAAATACAAATTATTTGCTTTCAATTATATATACATATATATAAATCTTTCATTAGGTATGTGCTACATACAGTAACAAAAAAGTTACAAAATGTGCCGAAGTTTCTTCGGCGCAATCGAGTTTTCTGTACATCGCATAATCAACGCCACCGAGAATAGAGCTATCTTTCGGTGGTCTTGATATAATGCTGTATGAACCGCGGCCCATGAAACTTTAACCACGGCACGGTGGTGGCCTGGCCTGTATAGTTGCCAGATGCACGATTATGGTTAACTTTAACTTTAAATAAAATAAAAAACTACTGAGGCTAGAGGGCTGCAATTTGGTATGTTTGATGACTGGAGGGTGGATGATCAACATTCCAATTTGCAGCCTCTAGCCTCAGTAGTTTTTAAAATCTGAGAGCGGACAGAAAAAGTGCGGACGGACAGACAAAGCCGGCACAATAGTTTTCCTTTCAGAAAACTAAAACCCCATTATTTCCACTTAATTATATAAAAATAAACTTTCATTTGTTATGAAATTTCTTGAAAACTCTGTGATACTGAACCTCACACAAAAAGGTCAGGCAATTGCATTAACAGCGTGTCCCGTGAGGCCAATGGCCAAGCGCTGGGACCTACGAGGTCATTCAGCGCTGAAAGGGAAACTGAGAGCAAAGAAGGTTTGACAGGTGTAACAGGAGGAAACCCTCGCAGTGAGGAGAGGGAGGTAAAGTAAGATGGAAGAGAGGGAATATGAACGGAGGTACAGCAGAAGGAATGAAAGAGGTTGCAGCTACGGGCCGAAGGGACGCCGTGAGATTCTACTCGCAGTCTGACCTTCGTTTTTCAAAGAACCATCTAAAGAAATTGTTGGTGAATTAAACTGTGATATACATTATTCTAACGATGCATTGGGATATCGAAGGAAGAGTGAATGAGCATGCACAGGTGGCTACAGGATGCTTGCGGAAGCTACTGCTTCAAACAAGCAAACAAGCATAAAATTCACATTCTCTTCAAGTTATTTTGACAAGAGCAGAAAAAACCAAGAGGGGAATCTCTCTCTCTCTCTCTCTCTCTCTCTCTCATAAACACACTCACACATAAACAAATAAAATTCATGTAACGGGGGTCAACGCCCCCACCCCCCAATCTCAGGAAATCTTGCTGGTAAGGACTTCCGCTAATGTATACAGAATATTTATCAGAATCGTTAAAACCTCTGATTGTTTATAACCTCTGGTTGCTTATAATCTCTTGACTGTTCATAACCCCGGGTTATTTATAACTTCTCACTGTTTTGGACTTTTGGATGTTTATAACCTCTGGCTCTTTATAAACTTTCTATTTATAACCACTGACTGTTTGTAACCTCTGGTTGTTTATAACCTCTGAGAGGTAAAAGCATCGTAGTTTCGTAACCTCTGACTGTTTGTAACCTCTATCTGTTTATAACCTCTGAGGGGTGAAAGCTTTCGGAAAAGCACAGTAACCACGCAGTTTCGTAACCTCTGGATCTTTGTAACCTCTTGACTGTTTATAACCTCTGACTGTTTACAACCTCTGAGAGGTAAAAGCTTTGGTAGAAGCAATATAGCATCGTAGTTTCGTAACCTCCGGCTGTTTATAACCTCCTGACTGTTTGTAAACTCTTTCTATTTATAACCTCTGGCTGTTTATAACCTCTTGACTGTTTATAACCTCTGACAGGTTAAAAGCTTTCGGAAAAGCACTATAACACCGCAGTTTCGTAACCTCTTGACTGTTTGTAACCTCTGGCTATTTATAACCTCCTGAATGTTTAAACCCCTGGCTATTTATAACCTCTGAGAGGTAAAAGCTTTCGGAGAAGCAATATAACACTGCAGTTACGTTCACAGGAAGAGCAACTTGCACAAGTGGTTGATTTATCAGTCTTAGAGGTACTTCCAACCTACCTAATCTCTTTCGTACGCTCCTTCGCGTTTCTTTGAACGAACCAAAGAGGTTGTTTGGTCTTTGTTGGAATTAGAATCAGAATATAAGAATTGGGCCAAAGGCCAATCGCTGGGACCTGTGACTTGTCATTCAGCGCTGAAAGGGAAACTGAGAGTTGAAGGTCTGAAAGGTGTAACAGGAGGAAAACCTCAAAGCAGTTGCACTATGAATCCATTATTAGGAGAGGGTTGAGGAAAGTAAGATTGGAGGAAATAGGATATGAAGTTTGGCTTCTGTTGCCAAAATTTTCCCGCCTTATAGTTTGCTTTCAGTCCTCGTGAAAAATAAGACGATTTAATAGGAAATTGTTGCCAAAATTCACTCGTCCTTATAGTTTGTTTTCAGTTCTAAAAACATGAAAAATTTAAAACGATTTTAAAAGGAGCCTCAATTCCAGCATTCAGTCCTCATAAAACAGTTTAATAGGAAATTGTTGCCCAAAGTCTCTACCTTTGTAATCTGCTTTCAGTTCTCATAAAACATAAAACAATTTAATGAGAAACTGTTTCCCAAAGTCTCTAGTTTTGTAATTTGCTTTCAGTCCTCATAAAGCATAAAACAATTTAATGGAAAACTGCAAAGTCTCACTTTGTAATTTGCTTTCAGTCTCAGTTTTTAATCTGCTTTCAGTCCTCATAAAACAAAACAATTTAATATGAAACTGTTTTCCAAAGTCTCTAGCTTTGTAATTTGCTGTCAGCCCTCATAAAAACTCAGACAACTTAACAGGAATAAGACAGACAACAAAATCCATCGTACGTATGGCAACCCCGAGGCAAATATAAAACTGAAAAATCAATACGAGTTTTAAACAGATACCTCTATCTTGTGCAGGGGTACTGGTCCTTTGGAATGTATAGCCTGTAACCATCCCGAAGGACAAAGACTCCGCGGGGAGCCAGCCCCTGCGGCTGGCACATTGACCAAGGGCGTGCTCAACATCTTAGTCAAGTGTCTAGTAATTTTTTTCAACTATATCTCAAAAATGAATTTCAAAATTCATATTTAATAATTTTTTCTCAAAGATGAATTCCAAAATTCATATTTAATTTTTTTTTCTCGAAAATGAATTCCAAAATTCATATTTGATCATTTTTTATCTGAAAATGAATAATTAAACTTCATTCTTTTTTAAATTATTAACTAATTAAATTTTGAAAATTAAAATGATTCAGGCACATCCATTTTTAAAATTCCTAAATAATTTTAAAAAAAATTAAACAACCGCGTTTACCTTAACGTCCAACGTAGCGAATTCTCTGCTTGCAAGCAACATCTCTCTGGTCATCTCGGATGCCGAAGGTCATTAGCCCGTTTCCATACAAAAGATCACCCCTCCCCACCCCAAAACGTCAAAAACAGCATCTCCCCCACCCAACCCACCCATTACCCATCACCCCCGGGCCAAATGAGAGAGCGCAGGTAATAAGGTGTCGCCCCTGAAAGCATTTAGGGGAACGCTCGGATGTCATAAGGTACGGCATATCCCATATCGATTTCTGGTGGGGGGGGGCTGGGGGCCACTTAAAGTGGCACTTCCTGAGTGCCAATAATATCTTCATAATTATATGTATGTATATATATAAATATATATATACATTTATTCTAATTTTTTACTCACATCGGGATCGAACCCAGGGTCTTTCAACTGAGAGGCATGGGCGTCGCTACCAACTGAACCACACGAGTCATAAAAGAAGTTGGTAGAGCGCCCTTGCCCACCGCTTGAGAGACCTGGGATCGATCCCGATGTGAGTCAGACATTCATTTCTATTCCACAGGTCTTTCAGTTGAAAAGACCTGGGTTCGATCCCGATGTGAGTGAAAAATTAACAGCTTTCTACATTCCAATAAACACAGAAGCAAAACTTTGTTCTCAAAAGATTTTAATTTAGAAAAATAAAGCAACGTCAAATCCTTCCGCCATTGACTCTTAAGAAAATCTCACACTACATTTCTTCCTTAATTAAGTCAACGGCTCTAATTCAAAGTGTTATGAGATCCCAAATAATGACTCCGAAATGAACCTATAAGATCCACTCGGTGCAACATTGCATACGGAATTACAAGGTAACAGCGCAATATCCCAAATGCAATTACAAGGTCCACAAGGTACATTCAACTCTCAGAAGCAAAACTTTGTTCTCAAAAGATTTTAATTTAGAAAAATAAACCGTCGTTATTTGACAGGGATAAAAGTAAATTTTACAATGATAATTTATAACTTATAATTAATAATAATTAACTATTAAAATCTGTGGAAACGGAATATAAAAAAATTT
>NC_089795.1:88496729-88526729 GCF_040412425.1 Macrobrachium rosenbergii | reverse complement strand
AAAGCAAAACGATATCCTGTTTCAGTCGTGTTAGTGAAATGTCATGTGTCAAGCATTACAGGTTCTTAACACACTCAAGCACAAACACACACACGTATGTATATATATATATATATATATATATATATATATATATATATATATATATATATATATATATATATATATATATAATATATATGATTATAATCACTTTTAATAACGTTTGTACGTGTTTCATTTATATATATATATATATATATATATATATATATATATATATATATATATATATATATATATATATATATATATATATATATATATATATATATAGAGAGAGAGAGAGAGAGAGAGAGAGAGAGAGAGAGAGAGAGAGAGAGAGATAAAAAATTATGAGAAAGGACCTAAGCATCCAGTGTACACCCTTATACATGTACGTATTTATGGATGCATGTATATATATGTATAAATTTATATATATAATGTAGTTACAGAATATAAGTTACCAACAAGCAAATTCCTCCTGAAGAATAATTTGGACAAACTTCATGAGAAATGCTGAAAACGAGCATGATGAGTGAGGCCACACGTCAGAGAGAGAGAGAGAGAGAGAGAGAGAGAGAGAGAGAGAGAGAGAGAGAGAGAGAGAGAGAGAGAGAGAGAGAGAGAGAGAGATTCATAAAGTGGCAGTGGTGTTACCGAGGGGAAACGTGGATGCGTCATATTATTTTCCCCTCGCGGATTCTGTATAAGAAGATGCAACTTTTTCTTCTTGAGAAGACTCAGGTCAGAAGGCTATATGTCTGCGTGCCAAAAGATACCAGGGGAAAATTTGTAAACATCGTCGAACTCGTTCACATATTATTATTAATATTATTATTATTATTATCATTATTATTATTATTATTAATCAGAAGATGAACCCTATTCATATGGAACAAGCCCACCACAGGGGCCATTCACTTGAAATTGAAAAATTATTATTATTATTATTATTATTATTAATCAGATGAACCCTATTCATATGGAACAAGCCCACCACAGGGGCCATTCACTTGAAATTGAAAAATTATTATTATTATATTATTATTATTTGGAACAAGTCCACTACAGGGGCCATTCATTGAAAATTTATCATCTTTATTATTATCTCATTATTAAATTATTGTCGGAACAATAGGAACAGTCACATTTCAAGAATAACCTCAAAAAGTACCTTTTATAAATTTGGAGGGACCAGAGAGAGAGAGAGAGAGAGAGAGAGAGAGAGAGAGAGAGAGAGAGAGAGAGAGAGAGAGAGAGAGAGAGAGGCTGTCGAAAACAAACCTACCACGAGTCCACCACGGATTGGGTACAGAAATGGTGCCAAGGTGAGGGTGTGTGGAAGGTCCTACTAAAACCAATCACCCTTCAGAAATAATAAAAATTCTAAAAATGTTCAAAACTCATTTTAGGATTAAGCTGGCGTCACAGACTATGCGGTGAGGATCATTATAAATGTAAATTGCAGTAATTTACATCGCTTTCGATTGGTTACACAAATTACAGTAATGCATTACGAACTAACCTGACGATACTTTTCATTTTCTCTCATTCTCTTTTCATCTCTCGTCAAGTGTGAAATATTCGTGGTTATGTTAGCAGTCATCAGTCACAAAAGGGCCCATCATGAATAGGGCCGGAGGCAATGAACTCCATCTGAATGAGAAAATATATGAATTGGAACCGAAATAAAATTGGTATTTAATTACTTCAGATGAGTTGTAATGACTACGAAACTATTTCACTAAATGAAATTTCTATGATACATTGCTTACGCGTAACACAGTACAATATTTCTTACCACTAGTGTACCGCCACTTTTAATTGAAACCTGACTGACTCCCATCCGGGCAAATTTAAGCTTGGTTTGAGTACACCATTACTTTAATGTTTACGATCTTCTGGAAATATCCAATTATCCTTCTAATTATCAGCTTGTAATTACCAGACTTACAGTTCCTCGTTGGTCGAGTCGGCAGAGCTCTCTGCTAGCACTCTGCTAGGCCCGAGTTCGAGCCTCTAACCGGCCAATGAAGAATTAGAGGAATTTATTTCTGGTGACAGAAATTCATTTCTCCCTATAATGTGGTTCGGATTCCAAAATAAGCTGTAGGTCCCGTTGCTAGGTAACCAGTTGGTTCTTAGCCACGTAAAATAAGCCTAATCATTCGTGCCAGCCCTAGGAGAGCTGTTAATCAGCTCAGTGGTCTGGTTAAACTAAGTTATACTTTTTTTTTTTAATTGAAACTTGACTTGATTTCCATCCGGGCAAATTTAAGCTTGGTTTGAGTACGATATTCGAAAATGAGTTTAACGATTACGATCTTCTGGGAATATTCAATTATCCTTCTAATCATCAGCTTGTAATTACCAGACTTACAAATGCAACTGCATGCCAAAATCAGCCTCCTGTACTCCAACGTTGAAAGATGGGCGTGTATGGGGCCGGGGGAAGGGAACTGGAACACTGATTGTTCACTGGGGGAGGGATGTTAACCTCTCTCTCTCTCTCTCTCTCTCCTTTTTTCCCATTATTTTCGAAGGTCCACCTGAGTGCAGGTTCTCTTACCAAGTTAATCTGTAATCTGCATTTGCCCTCTTTACTGTAAAATGGTTTCGTTAAATGGACCTGGAATACATTAAATTTCGAGTTTTAGTTTTCTTTAAAAGAAAACTATTGTGAAGACTCTGCCCGTTCTCAGATCTTAAAGACTACTGAGGTTAAAAGGCTGCAAATTGGTATGATGATCATCCACCCTCCAATCATCAAACATACCAAATTGCAGCCCTCTAGCCTCAGCGGTTTTTATTTGATTTAAGGTTAAAGTTAGCCATAACCTTGCTTCTGGTACCGGTATAGGTACCAACGCATGTCACCACCGGACCACGGCTGAGCTTCATGAGCCGTGGCTGAGGCCACCACCGGACCGTGGCTGAGTTTCATGGGCCGCGGCTGTACAGAAAACTCAATTACGCCGAAGAAACTTCGCCGCATTTTGTACTTGTTTGTGACTTACATCACACTAAAATGGTACGCGTAAAAAAAATACTTTCATTTACTCAAATCATTAATGAAGAAGGATTCTGCGTAACGCACAATAGGTTTCGGGATAAGCCGTGGATGATTTTAAATGAAAAAAAAAAAAATGGACGGCAATTATATGAAAAGAGTGAATTATGTGATTTGATCTAGAATGGCTTCGCACTTTTGAGTAAAATGATTGAACTGAAGAGGACTTCATGCATAAAGGTCTTTTTGACGTGGAGAGAGAGAGAGAGAGAGAGAGAGAGAGAGAGAGAGAGAGAGAGAGAGAGAGAGAGAGAGAGAGAGAGAGAGAGAGAGAGAGAGAGGGCAGTCGATTCCTGAAAGAACATTTCAATGAATTGCTACCCTACAGCAATTATCCTTGTATTTTATAATGTACTTACATTTTTATATTTTTATTTAATTTGTTAATTTATTCATCGTTTCTAATAACTGATCTCTTCTTCCTGTATTCCTGTTATCTTCTGTTACGTCTTTCGAACGAACATCTTGATATTCTTTGGAAGCTTGAATTTCAAGTCAATGTCCCCTGTGGTGGGCTTGTTCCATGTGAATAGGGTTCATCCCCTGAATAATCATAAAAGTAGTGATTCGTTTCTCTCTCGAGCCTCATAACAACCTTCTGCCGCTTACATCTAACACCTAAGGTCTGTTACAAGCTCCAACATACATAACCACACGGAACACTGTTACGGAACCTAGTTAACAAGATAATTATTGGTACAACTGTCCCACGAATTCTCTGAGCAAAAGCCAATGTTGGCATGAGACCAAATACAAGAGAGAGAGAGAGAGAGAGAGAGAGAGAGAGAGAGAGAGAGAGAGAGAGAGAGAGAGAGAGAGAGAGAGAGAGAGAGAGATTTCCAACGGAAGATAAGATTGATTTCTTTATTTATTTATTTATTTTTATTTCTATTTATTTGATTTCATTTATTTATTTACTTTTATTTATTCATTTATTTATGTTTATATTTTATTAATTTATTTTCAATTATTTTTATTTATTTATTTTTCTTTTTTTTTATTTATTTATTTATTTATTTTTTATATATTTTTATTTTTTTTATTTATCTATTTATTTTTATTTAATAAGACAGCCAACTGAATAATAGGAGAGAGAGAGAGAGAGAGAGAGAGAGAGAGAGAGAGAGAGAGAGAGAGAGAGAGAGAGAGAGAGAGAGAGAGAGAAGGCTTCTGTAAAATGACATCGAGAGAGTGAGAGAGAAAGCTTCTGTAAAATGACATCTTAGAGAGAGAGAGAGAGAGAGAGAGAGAGAGAGAGAGAGAGAGAGAGAGAGAGAGAGCAAAATGACATCTCCGAGAGAGTGAGAGAGAAGGGTTCTGTAGAGACTCCAGATAATGAAGAAAGTTCTATGTGGAGCTGAGGGTTTCTCCAGCTTACGTCAACAACCTCTCCCCCGCCATCTTTTTCTCTTTCCCCTGTGTAAGCCTAACCCGTTGCCCTCCTACGAAGGCTTAGAAGGGCCTATTTTGGCCTTGATTACAATATGTGTCCCCTCGCCCTGTGTCTTCTTGGGACCTTAATTACTTTTCGAACAATTTGGGAGTCGGTGGGGCAACAAGTTGCAGCTAGATCTTTTTGACGAAAATGAAATTTATTTTGAACAAAATCTGGCCAATGACTTGGAAGAAGTAACAGGAAATACAGAAAGAACAGATTAGTAGTGAGAAAGGAAAAAATAAATTATTATTATTATTATTAACCACCGGACTACCTCCTACACATCACTAAACCTGCGCAAGAAAAACAATTGATAAGCGTTTACTATATAAAATAAATTGAAAGCATTTTGTTTAACAAAACCTGTAATAATAATAATAATAATAATAATAATAATAATAATAATATATAAATAAATGCTGTCCACAGTAAACTGCCATTTTGTTTTCAGTCGAACTAAAAATTACTGACATAATAATAAATATGTCAATAAATAGAAAGCTTTTTGCAACCTTTTGTAACTTTTATAAAATTAACAAGAATACCATTGAATAATAATATATCCGTTCTCGATCTATTATTATTATTATTATTATTATTATTATTATTCAACAGATGAACCCTATACATATGGAACAAGCCCACTACAGGTGCCATTTACTTGAAATTCAATCTTCCAAAGAATATTATGGTGATCAGTTATTAGAGAAGAAAGAGTAATTAACACATTAATAGATAAATAGATCAAAATACAAGTAAATTATAAAACACAAGAGGAAACGCTTTAGGACAGTAATGCATTGCATCTCCCCTTGAATTTTTGAGGTATAGGCTACAACCGAAAACTGCAGCCCAAGGAACCCACCATTCGATAAGCATCCATATTGTAAACTGTGAACCCAGGAATGTCTAATAAAGAAAAATAAAAAATACATAAATAAATACAAGAGACTACACTACATCTACACAGGGTAAGAAAAAAAAAAAAAGCAAAAAATGCGCCGAAGTTTCTTCGGCGCAATCGAGTTTTCTGTACAGCGCATAATCAAGGCCACCGAAAACAAATCTATCTTTAGGTGGTCCCGGTGTAATGCTGTATGAGCCGCGGCCCATGAAACTCTCAGCCGGTCGTGGTGGCCTGTGTTGTTGCGTTGCCACAGGCACGATAATGGCTAACTTTAACAAGAAAAACATGCATTCCCTGTACAGTGACGTAAAAATACATAAATATAAAGGAAATATTTTTGAAAAAATATACAGAATTAATATAAGTTAAAAATCAATGTACAAAAGATTATTACAAGAAGTAATTTTGGAAAAATATACAAAATTACCATAAATAAATTACACGTAATATGCAAAAGTTTTCGATAATAAGTTTGCAAAAAATATACAAAATTACTATACGTTACAAAGTAATATACAAACATCCTATAAACAAACAAATAAATAAACATGAACACAAGGTTGCTTAAAGGACTAGGTCAGTGAAAATGATCTAAGTTCAAACAAAAAAAAGAGAACCTCTTAGAACCCAGAGGAACAACATCTAAAAATAATTTTAGTGAAATATATATAACCCCGTGGCCTAAATCCCCAGGGTTTGTTTTTGTGTTTTAAATATAACTTGAAACAAGATAAACATCCTGTAGGCTACGAGATCTTATGTTTAATCCTTTCACTGATTCTGGTAATACATAAGTAGTAAGTATTACGTATATAACAAGTAATAAGTATTACATATATAATAAGTAATATGTATTACTTATATAATATACACGTATTAAGTATTCACTTCACTTTAATATTGTTATTTCTAAGGGTTAATTACTTACAAGTTTATTATATGCCACATTATTACCATCAACGACGCAAACTTAAATAACTGCACAAAAGTAATGACATTAATAATATATATACATATATATATATATATATATACACATATATATGTATGCATGTATAAATTGAGTAAAACGTAAGATTAAAAATTTTGTTATTAAAATATGTGGGCATAATTCTGAACACGTTACAGATAATTTTATCAAGTATCTTTTCCCTTTAATCACTCAACTGTAGTTAAACACAAAAGTTAAAGTTTTTGACTATCTAAAAATTATAATTCCTATTAGCCACTCAAATATAGTTGAATACAGAAGTTAAATTTTTGATGACTACAAATTATAACTCCTATTAATCACTCAACTATAGCTGAGTATAGAAGTTAAAGTTTTAATGACTACGAATTATAATTCCTATTAGCCACTCAACTACAGCTGAATATATAAGTTAAAGCTTTTGACTGACTACAAATCATAATTCATATTAACCACTCAACTATAGTTGAATATAGAAATTAAATTTTGATGCCTACAAATTATAATTCCTATTAACCACTCAACTATAACTGACTACGTAAGTTAAAGTTTTGGACTGATTACAAAGTTCAATAATTCCTACTGACGCATCTCCTGCCACGACAGAGTTCATTTAAACACAATTATCATGGCATTAACTAACAAAGGTCCCTTTCCTTTTTAACTGCTCGAGACATTTTGACAGCTGTGGGTACGTGAGGTACGAGAGACGAAGCAAATGACTCATTTTGACACCTGTGGGTACGTAAGTCCGAGAGACGAAACAAATGACTGACATTATTTGAATCTGACATTTGGTATGCCGGCACACTTACTTTCATTTATAACGTCAATGGAGAGAGAGAGAGAGAGAGAGAGAGAGAGAGAGAGAGAGAGAGAAAGGGAGGCTGATTTTCATAGGAAAGACCAAGAATACAGCAACATTTTTGTACAATTAAGGGCAGTTCATAGTGTGTTTGAAAGAGCAGATTACCTGAGAGAGAGAGAGAGAGAGAGAGAGAGAGAGAGAGAGAGAGAGAGAGAGAGAGAGAGAGAGAGAGAAAGTTGCCACACATCCTTAAAAAGAGAGAATCCCATTCCAACTCTTTCAAATGATTTGTTGCTTTTTTATGTATTGCAAAAAAGAAAACATAACATTTTAGTCCAAAATTAATAACCCTATTGAGAGAGAGAGAGAGAGAGAGAGAGAGAGAGAGAGAGAGAGAGAGAGAGAGAGAGAGAGAGAGAGAGAGAGAGAGAGAGAGAGTTTTGGGTATTTCACAAAGAAAACATAAGATTTTAGTCCACATCAATGGCCATATTTAAACGATTTAATTTTTCCCATTATCTCACCCTTCAGGAGTCACTCACCCAGGCCTCTGAGAGAGAGAGAGAGAGAGAGAGAGAGAGAGAGAGAGAGAGAGAGAGAGAGAGAGAGAGAGAGAGAATCCCAAAACATCACGTATCAACATTTCAACATGTCTCTTTGTTTATCTATTGAAATCAAATCGCCTCAGATGGAATGCAGCTCGAAGTCTTACTAACATGCCAAAAAAAA
Source organism: Macrobrachium rosenbergii (assembly GCF_040412425.1). Classification (NCBI taxonomy): domain Eukaryota; kingdom Metazoa; phylum Arthropoda; class Malacostraca; order Decapoda; family Palaemonidae; genus Macrobrachium; species Macrobrachium rosenbergii. Next base: position 88,518,783 of record NC_089795.1, on the reverse strand, counting down.
AAAGAATATGCAACAAATAAAATATACTTAAAATAGTTGATTCTGCGACTATTGTGACTACTGCACTTAGTAGTAGTAGTCGTGGTAGCATCAGCATTAGTTGTAGTCTTTCAAGTTATGAAAATATCAAAATTTAAGACAAAAAAATGTAAAACAAATTATTTGCGAAATCCACCTAAGGTAAACTCAATAGTGAGTGACAAGTGTTCCTTTCAAATGGATGTTTATTCTGTCCAGAATTACAGACAGTCATTTATCTTAGGCTTTGAAGGCATCACCCTAACACCCCCACCCTCTCTCTCTCTCTCTCTCTCTCTCTCTCTCCTCTCTCTCTCTCTCGTGGAACGATGATTTACATCAAAGAGCAAACACAAATTTTAAAAAATTTTCAAGAAATTTCTATATCTCATGAAATCCTACAAAATACAAATAAAAAAATATGACCTCTTTTACAAACCAACTAGCCTTGGTTCTGACAAAATAAATAAACAAACAAATGGAAGGAAAAGTAAAATAAAGTAAAAAAAAAAAAAAAAAAACAAGCTAAGACAGAACAAACAGCAAGAAACACCAACGCCAAATGTACAGTAGATGGAAAGATACGAACAGCATCAATGTGGACTCTGTCTGTCTGTCTGTCTGTCTGTCTGTCTGTCTGTCTGTCTGTACGTGTGTCTGGAAAAATCATGACCCTGGTATTGCGTCATAAAAAAAAGGACACGAAGTGGGGTAGGCTACAAGAGAGAGAGAGAGAGAGAGAGAGAGAGAGAGAGAGAGAGAGAGAGAGAGAGAGAGAGAAAGAGAGAGAGAGAGAGAGAGAAGAAAGAGAAAGAGAGAGAGGGAGGAGAAGAGAGGAGGGAGAGAGAGAAAGAGGAGAGAGAAGAGGAGAGAGGAGGGAGGGAGAGAAGTGAGGAGAAAGAGAGAGAGAGAGAGAGAGAGAGAGAGAGAGAGATTACAAGCAGCTGTTCTCTACTCTTGATAACAAGACTCATTTGCTCCTCAGACAAATGAATAAAAAAAAAAAAAATGAAAAAGCACGAGACGCTTCATTATTCTTCTTCCTCTTCTACTTCATCTCGTTTCGCACAATGGAATTCGCCCAAACAAACCCTTCCGAACAGCTGGGAGGGACAAGAATAAGATAAACAAAAGACAAAACAAAAAATAACATAAACAAAAACGAAAACAGGATAGACAGCAAGCAAGCAAGAGAGCAAACAGAGCGCATGCGCCGACGCTTGCAGAATAGCAACGTGGAATGCGTGAATAGAAGAACTGAATATTACTTTTCTTTCTTCATATTCTCTCTCTCTCTCTCTTTCTCTTACGCCACCTAATCCCCAGCGTAACATGACGCGCACGATGAATCCCCGTTAAATCCACCCCCCCCTTTTCCCACATTTCCCAGGGGAAGGGAGGGGGCCGACACCGCCCCCAGACCTTTCGGGAAGGGGGGGGGGGGTTACGTATCTTCTACCGTCCTAATCCCTCGTGAAGTATTTAGCGTCATTGCCATGTGCCTAGATCACGCCCACGAGACTAAGGGTTCTCTCTCTCTCTCTCTCTCTCTCTCTCTCGCTAAAACAAATGCCAATGCGTTAGATTCTAATAATAATTTCAGCTCAGAGAGAGAGAGAGAGAGAGAGAGAGAGAGAGAGAGAGAGAGAGAGAGAGAGAGAGAGAAAGCATAAACAATTACCAAGTTGGCTAAATTTTTTTAATAATAATAATAATAATAACATCCTTCATTTCAGCTGAGAGAGAGAGAGAGAGAGAGAGAGAGAGAGAGAGAGAGAGAACTTACATAAACAATTACCAATATGTTAAATTTTAATAATAATAATAATAATAACATCCTTTATTTCAGCAGAGAGAGAGAGAGAGAGAGAGAGAGAGAGAGAGAGAGAGAGAGAGAGAGAGAGAGATACATAAAAATTAATTAAATCAAATTTTAATAATAATAATAATAATAATTTTAATTTCAGCTCAGAGAGAGAGAGAGAGAGAGCCAGCCAAATCGCATTCCTGACTTCTTTTTAACCATCCCCCCAAGGAAATCGCCTGACATGAGTGAGCAAGTGTCAAATTTATAACCATGATTACCTGTCATCTTCATTTGCAAAATGACAGGACTCGACTTCAAAGTATAACAACAGCATCCTCTGCATTGCAAGACTGTAATCAGACTGTAATCACAAAACAAGGAATTCATGTACCCAAAACGCTCAAGCAAACCTTTAATTTCTTGAAATCCAACTGCTATACTGTCACGTGACGTGACAGTTGTATATTTAATATATATAATCTCGGTTTCTTCATATTTATAAAGAATAATATTTGTTATTTTCATCTAAGGCACGAATGGATAATTGGCCAGTATATGTCCTATGAATTCGACAAAGTATCATGATGCTAACGATGATTAGACAAAGTATTATGATGAGAATGATGATTAGACAAAGTATTATGATGATAATGATGATTCGACAAATTATCATGATGATAATGACGATTCGACAAAGTATCATGATGATAATGATGATTCGACAAAGTATCATGATGATAATACTAATTCGACAAAGTATCATGATGATAATACTAATTCGACAAAGTATCATGATGGTAATGCTGATTCGACAAAGTATCATGATGATAATGATGATTCGACAAAGCATCATGGTGATAAAGATGATTCGACAAAGTATCATGATGATAATACTAATTCGACAAAGTGCGACGATGATGATGATGACTCGACAATTTGTCATGATGATAATGATGATTCGACAAAGTATCACGATGATAATGACGATTCGACAAAGTATCATGATGATAAAGATGATTCGACAAAGTATCACGATGACAATGACGATTCGACAATGATACAGGTAAGATATTTCCCCAAAAAATAAAATGAATGAAGTGAGAATCAAAATATCATGCTACGAAATATTAAAATGAACAGGATAAATATATAAAAATATATAATCAGCTTAACTACGTGAGACCAATATGGATATTCATATGAACCGACCGATAAATCGCTGACTTATTTTTGAGAAGTTTTGTGATATGTCGGCGATAAGTTTCCGACGTGTGTTCCTGACAGGTTTTACACTAGTGTAGACACACCCACACACAACTCTAATAGTCTTGGGCAATAATGATTGTCGTATTAAAATCAGAAAGACAGATTTCAGTCCCATACAAAAAAAATTCTGGACCGAAACCAAGGAGAATCTACCCAGTACCAACTTCTTAAGTTAAGGTTCTACTTCCTAAACAGCTTTTTTTTCACAAGTTCGGCTTCCCCTTTTCCGCATACACTAGGTCGAGATCAACTCAAGTGTCAACCGGTTTCCTAAGACCTTCATGTATGGCTCATATCTAAAATGCAGATATCTTTTCCCTCATTCTGTGCTATGTAACTTACCTCTGTAGACGGGACAACCTTGTCGTCTCTCTCTCTCTCTCTCTCTCTCTCTCTCTCTCTCTCTCACATACAAACGCAATCCCTTTGTCTAATCTCCTTGCAAGTGCTCTCTCTCTCTCTCTCTCACAAACGCAACCCCTTTGTATAATCTCCTTGCAAGAGCTCTCTCTCTCTCTCTCTCTCTCTCTCTCTCTCACAAACGCAACCCATTTGTATAACCTCCTTGCAAGAGCTTACTCTCTCTCTCACACACACACAAACACACAAACGCAACCCCTTTGTATAATCTTGCCGGAGTTCTCTCTCTCTCTCTCCCTCTCTCTTTCTCTCTCTCTCTCTCTCTTCCTATCGCGACTTCGAGACTGATTGTGACAGGTATGTCAATCTCAAATGTTTACCATGATAATTAATATATATATATATATATATATATATATATATGTATATATATATATATATATATATATATATATATATATATATATATATATATATATATATATATATATATATATATATATATATATATATATATATATATATATATATATATATGTTTTATCAGCCACACGTCAGCCATCGACAGTTCCCTTTCTCCTCGAATGCTAAAAGTATAATGAGACCAAATTTTCAACATAATTTGAAAAATAATCAAGTTTATAATTCTTTTTCACAGTATGCGTTTATGCATATGGCCTACACATATTCATTCACTACGCATACTCAACTTAATACCACTTTACAAACGTCTCCACTAACCTCTCAAGAAAAGAATTTCCAGATATTCATAATATTCAACATATATGAATATCAGATATTCACATGCTCCAGATATTCAACAGCTTGAAGAGACTTAAGATTATATTCCCCAGCACACAATCTCAATGTATTTATGACAACAAACCAGTTGGTCCCGCTGATATGCTTTCATAAATATTTAAATTCAAGGATTGCCTAGAGATTTCTCCTCGCAATATCTTCCAACATGATCTCTTGAATGTTTGATGCGACGCAGCTCAACAACATCCACACGGCCTAGTTTTAAAGAGGAGTTTTATACTCTTCAAAACTTGCGTCAATTCGATCTGCATACCAATTCCTCATTATGCGTTTAATATTTAACGTCAAAATCCAGCCTGGGCCAATTTCATGCGTTTCCAAAATTGTGGAAGGCAGGCTTGTATGTGCTCAAGCATGAATTAGCAAATATAAAAAGTCTTAATTGGCATCTCAAACACACACAAACACTTTTATATATATATATATATATATATATATATATATATATATATATATATATATATATATATATATATATATATATATATATATATATATATATATATATATATATATATATATATATATATATATATATATATATATGTCTTCAAACGCTTGTGCTTTGTAAATTAAGGAATCTGGAATCTAAACCATCCGGTTTTTTGAAGACTAATAAGAGTAATATATGAATATATATTCGCAGTGAAGTTGTGTGGCTATTTTGTGATATAAGCATACATACAGATATATACAGATATATACTATATATATATATATGTGATAAAAAGTCATATATATATATATGTGTGTGTGTGTCTGCGCGCGCGCACAACTGTGGACAATCAAAACGCCACTCCTTAACACTTTCCATAGGATTATTTAAGAAAGGCACTTGACCCTTCAGGATAAAACGAAAATGGTGTCAGCCCTGTCTTTGAGAGCAATTGTTTGCGAGACTCTTTCATCCTTTGAACATTTAAAAAAGGAAATAAAAAGGCTCCCTAGTGCTCCATATTTCTCTCTCTCTCTCTCTCTCTCAATCTCTCCCTCTCCCCCGCTTCTCAGAAAAAAAGATCTCATCTCGTGCTAGAAGAAGTCTCCTTCCCCCCTCACGCCATCAAGAAAGATCGTTCCTTTGTTGCTTAGAGAACATGCTTTGGCTTATTGATATATATATATATATATATATATATATATATATATATATATATATATATATATATATATATATATATATATATATATATATGAAATTTTATCACACCGTGATTTATATACAATCATGAAGCTACAAATGTCGTTTAATAATATCCAATTCACGTTACCTCAGGAATATCCCCGATGGGGAATTATCACCGGAGGAATTTTTAAGTGATAAATGAATCGGTACCGCCGGGTCTCGATCCTTCGACACACTACCTTCCAACGACTCCATTCGACGGTCAAACCACTTAAAAAATTACTCCATTCGGTAATAATTCCCTTCGGTAATAATTCCCCATCGGGGATATTCCCGAAGTACCGTGAATTGGATATTAAGCGACATTTGTAGCTTCATGAATATATATATATATATATATATATATATATATATATATATATATATATATATATATATATAAATGACCTGATTAATTATTGGCTTCCAATCTGGAATTGATGAGAAGTGGATGGGCGATAATTTATGACGAACTGGGCACTGGCTTCGGTAATGAACAACAATAGTCATGCGTGTGATGACAGTGTTCCTTGATATTTTGACTGTTTGCGTGGTATTCATTATTTCAATCATTAAACTTGGAACCCTTATTTATTATTCATCTTCTCCTTCTCCACTTTCTTCAGGAAGATCTCTGTTTGTTTCTCTAAAGTGCGTGCATTGAAAATTTAAATAATGAAAACCACACAAACAATAAAAAAAATGGAGCACTGTCATCACACGCATGACTAATGTTGTTCATTATTACCGGAGGCAGTACCCAGTCCATCATAAATTACCGCCCATCCGCTTCTCATTAATTCCAGATTGGAAGCCAATAATTAATCAGGTCATTTATAATAAATTCTCCATCAGAACCTGATACGAGGTGGTGCTGTGTATCCAATCAGGAAATCGTAAATGAGGAGGTTTGCAAACACGATAAAAGGGAATTGGTAACATCGATGAACGTTACTTCGCGCCGTCAGAATCAATTCACTGTTACGTAAGGAGCAAAAAAAAAAAAAAAAAAAAAAAAAAAAAAAAAATGCGCAATCGAGTTTTCTGCACAGCGTACAATACTGTATGAAACTGTTACGTAAGGGGCAAAAAAAAAAAAAGACACACACAAACAAAAACAAGTAAAAAATGCGCAATCGATTTTCTGCACAGCGTACAATGCTGTATGAAACTCCCAGCCGCGGCCCATGAAACTTTCAGCTACGGCCCGGTAAAAGTTTGAAAGGTGTAACAGGAAGAAAACCTCTCAGCTACACTGTAAAACAATTGTTAGGAGAGGGTGGAAAGTCAAATGAAAGGGAATACGAAAGGAGGTACTGTAAAAGGTACGAAAGGGGTCGAAGCTAAGGACCGAGGGGACACTCCAAAGAATCTTAAGTAATGCCCACAGTACACCGCCAGAGGTGCACTGACGGCACTAACCCCCTCTACGGGGACAACCTAGATTTGAATCTTAGGTTCATGAAACGGTTTTTCCTCGTTCATGAAGTTCAAGTTACTGCCATTCATCTTTACATCTCAATATTCATCAGGCATTGGTTTTTAAACCATCTCACATGAACTGATTTCACATGAAAATTGCCTGGACCACATTAATGTGCTTCAGTTCAGTCTCACTGACGAGGTCAGTATTTGTGTGGCTTGGTCACAGAGGAACTTGGGGCTCAAGAGCCGGATATTATAGTGAACATCAACTTAGGTGGACAGAATAAATATCAGAATCTCTCATACCATTTTGAATGGAGAACAAACAATTTATTCCTCGAGGACTGAAAGTGATTGACAAAGGAAATCGCAGACCCGCATGATGGCGCATTTGGGGCATGCTTGCTTGCTTGCTTGCTACATCCCTTGAGGAATTTCCTTTCTGTTTCGAGAGGAACCTTCGTGATGTTGACTTATAGAAATAGCGAAGCTTCGTGATATTAACTTATAGGAATAGTGAACCTTCGTGATATTAACTTATAGGAATAACCAAGCTTCGTGATATTAACTTGTAGAAATAGCGAAGCTTCGTGATATTAACTTACAGTAATAGTGAACCTTCGTGATATTAACCTATAGAAACAGTGAACCTATGTGATATTAACTTACAGAAACAGTGAACCTATGTGATATTAACTTACAGAAACAGTGAACCTATGTGATATTAACTTATAGAAACACTGATATTAACCTACATGTGTGATATTAATACAGAAACAGTGAACCTATGTGATATTAACTTACAGAAACAGTGAACCTATGTGATATTAACCTATAGAAACAGTGAACCTATGTGATATTAACTTACAGAAACAGTGAATCTATGTGATATTAACCTATAGAAACAGTGAACCTATGTGATATTAACTTACAGAAACAGTGAACCTATGTGATATTAACTTACAGAAACAGTGAACCTATGTGATATTAACTTACAGAAATAGCGAAGCTTAAATGAGCTAAAAACTAATATTCTGGTGGTCGAGCGAAAGCTTTAATTCGTTGGTGTGTGTGTGTGTTTGAAATAAATAGGAAAACGTACGAGAAAAGACGATAATATTTTGGAGAGAATCATGGCGTGGCACCCGCCTCCACAGAGAGAGAGAGAGAGAGAGAGAGAGAGAGAGAGAGAGAGAGAGAAGAGAGAAAAGTGGCGTTTGTTTTCACATTAATATTAAATTTCCTTCCCACACGACTTCTCTCGCCAGAAAGCACGCCATGAGGCGTCGCCTCTTCTCTTGCCATGTTTACATTGAAAAAGTTTTTTATGAATGTCTAAACTCAAGCGTTCCTCGAGTTTAAGCGTTCTGAAGGTCGTAAGTATGTCTGTTTGTTCGTGTATGTGTGTGTGTATGTTTTTACTCTAGGCCAAGAGACACAAGGTCTACCCAATTGGGTGGAGTCGCCTCCCACCTGGGGTAACTACGTAGTCGATGACGTATCTTGGAGGTATACCTGCTTATTACGGCAATTCATCTGCTGACGCAATAACGAGGCAGATAAAGCTCCGCCTACATGAGGGGATTTGAGGTGAAATGAGCAGACCTTCTCTTTCTCTTGGCGTTGTTTTTACTGATGTCTATTCGTCAGTAGGACATAAATAAAAGTTACTCAAAGGCGGCGAAGGTGCATGTATTACCATGTTCCAACCCTCAGGATCACCAATAAAGACATAAATAGACGACTTTCGTGTAATATGTAAGACAAAAGAATCTGTTTATGAATATATGTCGGCTTGTTGATAAAGTGTTATAAATGTTATTGAGACTTGCCAGGTAACATGAGAAGATATGGAATGACAGGTTTTCTTCAAGGATGCTTAAAATTAATTGTCTCCAGATCAGCCATCATCATTATCATACTAATTGAAATATATTGATTATAATGTAGAGAATCTATTAAGATTCTGTGACATTTTTTGATAACCTGCATTCTTCATTTCTCTCATCGATAAGCTTTTCCAATTTTTCAAATTTTACTCTCGTTAGCCTATTACCTCCGTTCTTTTCTCTCATATACAAAGTTTTCCAATTTTTCAAACTTTATTATTTTTAGTCAAAAACCTTTTAGTTTCTCTCATCTACAACGTTTTCCAATGTTTCAGATTTTACTCTTTTCAGTCTACAATGTTTTCCTTTCTCTCATCTACAACGTTTTTGAATTTTTCAAATTCCATTCTTTTTAATCAAAACATTTCCCCATTCTTCAAATTTTCTTCTTGTAAGTCACTATACCTTTTCCGCCTTTCCGTCCCAATTTTACGACCAGGGAGAGGTTGGGGGGGATGGGGGATAACGACACACGCCTACCCTTCCCCATCTTCCACCCACCCCCAAAATTCCAACTTCCCCCGCCCCCAAAACCCTACAAAGACGGAACGGTTCCACGTTCGTTATGACTCCCTCCTCGGGCGGGGATGCCAAGTCAGTTTATCTTGAACTATAAACGGATTCTTGATTATCTGATCTCTCTGGGCTCCCAGCCAGCATTCTGATGGCGTTTTAATGCGATATGATACACCTGACTCGTGGGCGTTTAAATAATGCGTATTTAAACGTGTAAAATCCTGTAAATAATGCGTATTTTCTTCATGCGCTATTAAACGTGTAAAAGCATGTAAATAATGCATATTCTCTTTATGAGTTATTAACTGTAAAAACGCGTGTAAATAATGTTTATTTTCTTAAAGCGTTATTAACTGTATAAAACCATGTAAATAATGCGTATTTTCTTCATGTGTTAATAACTGTATAAAAGCATGTAAATAATGCATATTCACTTTATGCCTTATTAACTGTATAAAAACTGTGCATATACACATGAATATTAAATCACACCAACGCGACATTTTTTTATTCATAACCATTAATCTACTAATGCCATTGTAATATCCAATTCGCTCTACTTCGGTAATATCATCCAAAGTTGAATTTATAACTTAAAAACGGATTCGGTACCCGGGAGACTCGAACCCCTGACAGTACGCATCGACGACTTACAGTGACTTCTGTAACCACTTGGCCGTCAAGAGAATCGTTTATCAGTTATAATTACTTTTGCGATGATATTGCCGAAGTAGAGCGAATTGGATAGTAAAAGACATTTGTAGCTTAATGTTTGCGAATACACACACACACACACATATATATATATATATATATATATATAAATATATATATATACTCGTGCACACATACACATACACAAACACAAATACCGTATCTAGCATTAAATCTCTGAAACGTATATATACCTTTTTATAATGCCGAAAGAATTCGCTTAACAATGGATGAAATATTGCTGTACAATAGGAATTTTACCCAGAAAATCTTGGTTCTTTCCATGGGAGACCATTAAAATATTCAGGGACATACACCATAACTCCTTACACCATAACTCCTTTCATCACCATCATCTCAGTGAGCTAGTGAAAAGCTCGCTATATGCCAGCACGGCCTCTTGCTCTTAGACAGCATGTCATGAGTTGATTCACTCGGGACAAAATATTCATAAATGAAAATACATCAAGTCAATGCTATAGGGTGATATTTCGATTTGAAATGAAGCCTACGGGGAAAATAAATAATAATTAATTAGACATACAAGACGGTCCAACGAAATATATTAAACATTTCGTGTGACCCACTAAAGAAAATAAGCACAGGGTTGCAATTCTCAAACCCCGTTCTTAAAATGAACTCGTGAGAGACATGCAAATCCTTTGCAGCATCTGGGATTATAATAGTTGAGAATGGCATCTGGCCCCTGGGGAACCCCGTGGGAAAGCCCTTGGGAAACTAAGAGGCTGGCAGCCATTCCGAAAAGATGCCTGATGATGAGAGAAATTGATGCTATGGAAGAGAATGTGTGAATAGGTGCAATTAAGGCTGGAGACAGATGTTGAGTTATTTTGAATAGGTTATATATATATATATATATATATGTAATATATTATATATATATATATATATATATATATATATATATATATATATATATATATATATATATATATATAATCTACGACACACGATGACAGGCAAATAAGACTCACATCTCATGTTCACATTTATTCCCGACGTTTCGTAATTCTCTCAAAATTGCATTTTCAAGGGCTCTACAAAATAAAGATTAAAAAAATATACGATTTCCAGTAAATACACTAAAAAACAAAATTTGGACAAACTTCAAATTATGCAATTTCTAATGTCAAAATGCATTAAAATTATATATATATATATATATATATATATATATATATATATATATATATATATATATATATATATATATATATATATATATCACTGAGCTCACATTAGCAAGGTCAGACTGGGTGTGTGAAAATTATATGGGCAGGCAGACCTGCCCTTAAGAGATTTACTGAGAACCGTCAGAAAAATGAACTTATGAACAACACATTAGATACGTATAAGTCTTTTACTTTATTGCTTACACAACTGTTTTGTGCATTATTACAATTAATAACAAGACCTCATTTAAACTGGATATATTTAATCAGGAAAAGTTACAAACTTTCCAGGGCTAACTATCCTCATCGTCTGGTAGCTGTGGTAGATTCTGCAAATACCAGACGATGAGGACAGTTAGTCCTAGAAATCCTGTAACTTTTCCTGAATAAATGATCTCCATTAGATACCATCCAGATTAAAGGAGGTCCTGTTATTAAATGTATATGAATCTATATACAATGTATAAACAAGTAACAAACGTGCTGAAGTTCCTACAGCGCAATCCACTTTTCTGTACAGCCGCTACAGCGTATAATCAAGGACATCGAAAATAGATCTATCGGTGGTCTCGTTTAATGCTGTATGAGCTGCGGTCCATGAAACTTTAATCACGGCCCGGTGGTGGCCTTTCCTGTATCATTGCTAGAAGCTCGATAATGGTTTATTTTAACCTTAAAAAATAAACTAAAAACTACTGAGGCTAGAGGGCTGCAATTTGGTATGTCTGATGACTGGAGGGTGCATGATCAACATACCAATTTACAGCCCTCTAGCCTCAGTAGTTTTTAAGATCTGAGGGCGGACAGGAAAAGTGCGGACAGAAAATAGTGCGGACGTGACAGACAAAGCCGGCACAATAGTTTTCTCTTACAGAAAACTAAAGCATGGAAAAAATAATACGACGCCACAGCTATAATCTACAAACAGCGGAATAAACCGCGATAAAGAGAGTGAGTCAGAATGAAACTTCCGCTATACTTGACGGATGCCGCGAAGAAAAACAAATTTTTATGTCGAAAACAACGATAACAGACACATGGAATTCTCGTACAGTCTGTAGGGGTATCATGACTTAACGCCCCCCCAACCCCGCCGTTACAAAAGGAAAAATTAACAATTCAGTAAAATAACGTCAACCAAATTCAAATGAAATGACCTTTTTCGAAGTCAATTCCAACGCCGTCGGTGCACCTCATGGGGTGCACTGTACGCATAACTAAAGGTTCTCTGCAGCGTCCCTTCCTTGGGCCCTTAGCTGCAACCCCTTTCATTCCTTTTACTGTACCTCCTTTCATATTACCTTTCTTCCATCTTGCTATCCATCCTCTCCTAACGATTGTTTCATAGTGCAACTGCTTTGAGGTTTTCCTCCTGTTACGCCTTTTTAACCTTGTCCTCTCAATTTTCCTTTCAGAGCTGAATGACCTCATAGGTCCCAGCGCTTGTTATTTGGCCTAAACTCTATACTCCATTCCAACGGCTTTCTTACGGAATATAGCTAAAACGAAACACACTAAAACACACAAAGCAACGAAATATTAACCATTAATTAAATATACTTGTGTTCTGTTACCCCATCGGAATCAAGATAATCTGAGGAACATATTCTTTCAATTATGAAAAAATACAAAAAACTTGGTAAAGTACTTTTAAGTTATATCGTGAAATTTAGTCTATGACGTTCATACGACGGGTGGTGACAGCAGTGGGATTTCCAAATCCAAGAGGTTTTGGGTCCTAAAAGTTTGTAATCCTAACATATAAATTGAAATTCCTTTCCTGGTCTTCCTCAGTTACCAGGCAAAACCAAGAAAATAAATAAATCAAACCCAGATCTGGTAGCAATAAAGCAAAACACTTTCCATAAATATAAATTTTAAAATGATTCCACTGACTTCAAAACACAAGAAAATACCTAAACATTTGAGCAACGCCTTTGAAAAACAGAAACTTGAAAGATCAAGGGTCAAGCCTTAATACCACGAAAAAACTTCAGCCATATTGCTTGTCATTTGACAAAGGTCCTCAGTGAGGATTAATAGATCAAATTTCATGAAAGGAGTTTATGAAATAGCTTGTATTCCGAGGTACTGTCAAGTCAAGTGGATTGGAAACAGTCCCATTAGGTTTCAGAGGATTGTATATATATTCACAAGGAGAGAGAGAGAGAGAGAGAGAGAGAGAGAGAGAGAGAGAGAGCCCACTTAACAATAAATACCAAAAAATAAATTATCTCGAATTTCTCGTTCATTGTCTAATTACTTATTTGTTCCGAAAATATTAAAGTCACAAAAACCCATAAAATAAGAGAAAACAACTAGAATGCAGCATTTATTTTTTGACATAAACATCGTTCAAATGAGAGAGAGAGAGAGAGAGAATGCAGCATTTAGAGAGAGAGAGAGAGAGAGAGAGAGAGAGAGAGAGAGAGAGAGAATGAGAATGCAGCATTTATTTTTTCGGTTCATTATTTTAGAAGAGAGAGAGAGAGAGAGAGAGAGAGAGAGAGAGAGAGAGAGAGAGAGAGAGAGAGAGAGAGAGAGAGAGAGAATCCTCTTTCAAAGAGGAGAATAAGAGGAAAACTCCCCAAATATTGTGACCTCCTTAACCCTGAGGCCTCTTGACCTCGGGAACGACAAATCTGACCCACGTTTCCCCAAAGTGAGAGTTTATGTCAACTGAGGTGTCATGAAAAGTTGACAAATGGCCACGATTTCTTTCCTGGGATGAGAGAAAGTTCTTGCCATGAAGACAGGACCCTGAGAGAGAGAGAGAGAGAGAGAGAGAGAGAGAGAGAGAGAGAGAGAGAGAGAGAGAGAGAGAGAGAGAGAGAATGCAATGGAATGCAGCTTTTATCTTTTCTGTATATTCTTTTATTTCCTTAAGAAGAGAGAGAGAGAGAGAGAGAGAGAGAGAGAGAGAGAGAGAGAGAGAGAGAGAGAGAGAGAGAGAGAGAGAATGCAATGGAATGCAGCTTTTATCTTTTCTGTTCATTCTTTTATTGCCTTGAGAGAGAGAGAGAGAGAGAGAGAGAGAGAGAGAGAGAGAGAGAGAGAGAGAGAGAGAGAGAAGACATACCACGGGATAATATACCCATTTCTTATCAACTGCATATTTGATTATATTTTACAGCCAAGACATAAAATATGCTAATATTATTTTATATATAAAAATGTCATCCTTTTCTAATGAAAAAATAAGTGAAAAAACCTACGATAAAATAATATCGCTTTTAAAATACTGACTTCTTTTTCATGATTAAATATTCACTAATTGCGAAACCATACGTTATATACATTAAAATTCAGTTTTATAAGAGTCTCACGATAAGATGAAAACTTTCAACCACAAAAAAAAAAGTGGAGATTTATATATATATATATATATATATATATATATATATATATATATATATATATATACACCACATATACAGACTGTGTGTACACATGTATGCGTGAACATTTATAGGTGTGTTAAGAACACTAATAATACACAACAAACTACTGTACATAAATATATATATTTCTATAACTGAAATGCAATCCCCTCATTTTTATTTTGACCCACCATTTTTTATCTCTGCAACCGGCAAGCCCCTTTTTGGCGCTCAGTGGTGCAATTACAGAAAAGAATCATACAATGAAAAGAAAAATCAATGAGAAAGAGTTGGCCATCTTTCCCAGTACTGATCATAAAAATGGAGAAATTGCCCAATAACTTGAAATGAATGGGTCCAATTTCCCAGAGGTCATTCGCTCATTTCAAAGCTTGTCTCGACCCTTTGGGAAATAGGATATGACCTGACCTCTTGTGTGTGTGTGTGTGTGTGTGTGTGTGTGTGTTGTGAGAGAGAGAGAGAGAGAGAGAGAGAGAGAGAGAGAGAGAGAGAGAGAGAGAAATTTATGCTGGCGATGACCCTGATGAAAACACTAGAATGTGACCGGCACAGAGAGAGAGAGAGAGAGAGAGAGAGAGAGAGAGAGAGAGAGAGAGAGAGAGAGAGAGAGAGAGAGAGAGAGAATTTATGCTGGCGATGACCTTGATGAAAACACTAGAATGTGACTGGCACAGAGAGAGAGAGAGAGAGAGAGAGAGAGAGAGAGAGAGTTTAAGCTTGCAACAACCTTAATGAAAACGCTAGAGAGAGAGAGAGAGAGAGTTTAAGCAACAACCTTAATGAAAACGCTAGAGAGAGAGAGAGAGAGAGAGAGAGAGAGAGAGAGAGAGAGAGAGAGAGAGAGAGAGAGAGAGAGAGAGAGAACTCATGCAGCCTTAGTGACACAGCTGACGTCCTAAACTTCCCTAAACGAAGTTAGATATCAGCCCTGTTTACAAAAACCCACTTACTATACAGCATCAAAAGACTTTCAAATTGAACGGTGAATAAAGTTAGAAGCTTGTTAAAGCCCTCTTAGAAATAACAGGATTTTTACTAAAATTACTCAGAAGATGAACCTCATTACATATGGAACAAGGTCAAAGGGGTCACTGACTTGAAATTCAAGCTTCCAAAGAATATTATGGTGTTCATTAGAAAGAGGTTACAGAAGGTATCAGGAAATATAGAAAGAGAGAGATCTCACTTATTAAAAAGAAATCAAAATTAGTTAACAAATAAATAAATAAGTAGGAAATATGTAAGTAAATTATTCAAACACAAGGGGAATTGTATTAGGGTAGTATAGACGCTGCATCTTCGCATGAACTTCTGAAGTTCAAATTGAAACTTCATGGAGGTGTGATATTATAACCTCCCACTGAGTGAAGAAGATTAATATGTAAAAAGAACTGAATTATTATTATTATTATTATTATTATTATTATTATTATTATTATTATTATCATTATTATTATTATTTCAGTAACGAAACCTATTCACATGAAACAAGCACACCAAAGGGAGCCACTGACTTGAAATTCTTCAAGCTTCCAAAGAATGTTGGTTTCAACCTCCCACCGCAGCAGACCCCCCAAACACTGCAGCAGTAACTGATCATGATACCGTGATTTTTCATCGCCCTGGGGGAGGCGCGAACCCGAGACATCTGAGTGGCATGCCACGACACTAACCACTATACTAGCAGATCTAAGGACTTTCAGAGTGCAGATGAGAGAAGTTCTATAGAAGATAATTATTTTTGGTTGTTCCAATGTCAAGCAAACAATAGGTATTCCAACATCACACAAGGCATACCTAACCTCCCCCCCACAACCCTGGGTAGGGAGGGAGAAGAGAAAAAGAAAAATGCAGAAGGAAATTGTTAAGTTACCAGCTCTTTAGCATGACTAAGAGAGGTTCCCGTAAAATCTCAAATGGGGTGACTTTGCGACTGTTAATGCCTTGGCAGATACATACATACATACATACACACATACACACACACAAACATATGTATACGTATGTGTATGTATATATATATATATATATATATATATATATATATATATATATATATAAAAAATTTTAATTTTATTACAAACGCTATTGTTTTTGTTCTTTGGCGGTTTAACAAAAAAATTTACATACATACATACATATACACACACACAAATATATGTGTATGTACATACATGTGTGTGTTTTTATATAAAACTTTCTACGAGGCAAAACAACTAGGGTTTGTAATAAATCTAATTGAAATTACTAAAAATAAAATTCAATAGCTTTCACAATAATACACTGATCAAAATTTAATAATTAAGGCTAATGCGGATACAACGATTAAAACTGTTTTGAAAGACATTAAGGCGGACAATATCTGAAAACTGTGCGGAATAAATCAAGTATAACTGAATATTAATAACTGGAAGTAGATTTTAATGAGCAATGCAAGGAAACTAAATCTATACGTGTTGATCTTAACAACTATATAATTATTAACTTGGCCAAGGAGGTTATGGGTTGTTAACTTATTAACAAGATTGCTCTAATCCAGTGGTTCTTAACCTTTTTATTACCACGCCCCCTCTGAGAGTTGGTCCTTCCCTCCATGGCCCACCCCCCCTTGTGTCTAAAAGTAAAATTCCCTCCCAGATCTAAAGGATTAAAAAAAAAAAAAGAGAAAGAGAAGGGGTGTTTTTATTCGGTTTTTAAAATAATAATCGGATATAAGAATATATCAGTAAACGTTAAACTAAAATTTGTCGTCAAAAAGAGGGTAAAATTCCCAGTATATTTTTCTATTCTCTCGGGAATGAATTCGTGAGATACCTGACACTGCTTCTTGGCTACTATTTCTTGAATTCTTGGTTGAATGTTAAGCGAATAATGAATATAATGAATTTTTTACTTTTCCCTAGGGCTCGCCGCCCCCCGGAAAAGTGCTGACGCCCCCAAGTTTAAGAACCACTGCCCTAATCTTTGTGAGCATTTTTACGAGAACTTGACCATAACTGAACCTCGTTATGACAACGAGTGACCAGATCCCGGGAGAGATAGGAATGCAACTTTCAGGGAAAAGAAGGGGCCTTTTTGGGGAAATAAAAGGGCACCTTGGCGGAGATTTGCGCTTTCCAAATGTTCTTGTGTATATATGAAACGTCTACTTAAAAGATATAAAAAATATATTCAGAAGTATTACAGCCAATATTAAACTTCTTATGATCTGAAAATAATGCAGCAATATAAATTAATGACATAATATTAATTTCTACGTAATCATTGAATATCAAAAAGGATTTTAGGCAGTTTTAAAGTTTTAATATATGAAAGATTTCACTAGGAAAAAGTTGGGAATACTGCAAGTAATAAAACAGTAATAACAGATAACAGGCTTTAATAATTATAGATAATGATTTTATCTGGTTACCAAGATTTTTCGGATAACGATTTGAGATACTGGATCAAGTAATGAGAACTATTAATTAAAAAAAAATTCTGGTAGTGTGTGTGTGTGTGTGTGTGAGAGAGAGAGAGAGAGAGAGAGAGAGAGAGAGAGAGAGAGAGAGAAATTTATAATGGTGATAGCCTTACTGAAAACGCTCTAAGGAGAGAGAGAGAGAGAGAGAGAGCACTAAATCACCAAATTTATCATCGACCACCACGCGCTGGACAATGTGAAAATGGCGACAACTGCTAAATTTCGGCTATTTATTGAAAGTGAACAGACAATGATCAAGTAAATACAAGGAAAAAGTAAAAAAGTGAAAAGTCCTAAAAAGCCGGAGAATAATCCACACTGCTTCTAAAAGTCTTCCGAGAGAGAGAGAGAGAGAGAGAGAGAGAGAGAGAGAGAGAGAGAGAGAGAGAGAGAGAGAGAGAGAGAGAGAGAGAGGGTTGGGTCATACATCTGGCAGTCAGCTCATAAACATTTATACCTCTTCTTCCCTTTTTATATTTATTTTATTATTTTTGAGTTGAGTTAAATATGGAATTTAGGCCAAAGGCCCAGCGCTGGGACCTACGAGGTCATTCAGCGCTGAAACGGAAATTAAAAAGGTTTGAAAGGTGTAACAGGAGGAAAATCTCAAAGCAGTTGCACTATGAATCAATTGCTAGGAGAGGATGGAAAGTAAGATGGAAGAAAGAGAATATGAAAGGAGGTCCAGTAAAAGGAACGAAAGGGGTTGCAGCTAGGGGCCAAAGGCACGCTGTAAAAAAACTTAAGCAATGCCTGCAGTGCACCGCATGAGGTACGCTGACGGCGCTATTTATGTGTAGTCTTGCCATCTGAAAGATCCGGACAGAATCTTATGCGGACCCCAAATTAGAGTTTGATTTTTAATTTTCTGATATTCTAAAATGAAAAAGATATGCAACTCATGTGATTATATGTAATTGCAAAAGAGTAAAGATTTGAATTTTAATTTGAATTTGAAAAATATAGCGCTCCAATACCCGCGGCAAGTAACCTGATTGGGCAAAAAAAAAAAAAAAATAATAAATTTTTATGGGTATTTTTGACATTTGGGAAGTTTGGCACTGATTGATAGGGTATAAAGTACTTTCATTGGTCATTGAAGACTTTGCGCTTAACCCCTCCCCCCTAAAAGAAAAGTAAAAAAAAAAAAAAAGGAATGAAATATCGCGTTCGAACACCAAGGGCATGTAACCTGACCTTGCCAAAAAAATAAAAATAAAAAAACCAGGCCAGGTACTCAGTTGTATTAAGAAGGGGAATATTACCTTCAAGGCAGCGGAGCAAAAAAATAAATAAATAAATAAGTAAAATAAATAAATAAAAAGTGGGAAAGACTCCCTCGCTAATTTGGTAACCACTTACCGGCTTAGTTTTTTTTTTTTTTTTTTTTTTAATCAGAGAAGGTAAAAACTTCTCTTCGACTGACGCAAGGAATCGAATCAGCAACTATACACGAAAGTTCATTTCAACACCGTAGAACCTCACCGCGCTTACCCAACACCTTCTCTGCTATAGAATATGAACTCACGGATCAAATGACCAAAAACCTCAAAATATTAAAAAACTAAATTGATTTTACATCTTCTAAATATCAAGTTTATCGCCACAAGCTAAAAGCTGACTAGTAATACTTATACCTTTTGATAACTAAACTATCCTTCCAAAGGAATCAAAACCCTGGTCTTCATATGAATTCCGCGATATAAATGTAAATTTGGCACTCAATAGTACCAGTGGGATGCTGCACTATCAAGACACTGATTAGGAATCATTACGATACATAATTAAGCAATACTTCAGGTACTACGTGATTTCTTACTCGGCTTCTAATAATCTCTGCTTACTAAGAGCTAGTCTTTCCCTTCCAAGGGTTGCTGGAATGGCAATATAAACTTTAGGGCAAGAGCCAAGCGCTGGGAACTACGAGGTCATTCAGCGTTGACAGGGAAATTGAGAGTGAGAAGGTTTGAATGGTGTAACAGGAGGAAAACCTCGTAGTTGCACTATGAATCAATTATTAAGAGTGGAAAGTAAGATGGAAGAAAGAGAATATGAACGGAGGTACGGTAAAACGAATGAAAGGGGTTGCAGCTAAGGGCCGAAGGGACGCTGCAAAGAACCTCGAGTAACGCCTACAGTCCACCGCACGAGGCGCACTTCCGGCAGCACTACCCGTCTACGGGTTAGGAGAGCTGTTAATCAGCTCAGTGGTCTGGTAAAACTAAGGTATACTTAACTTACGGGTTCTAAGGGGTATTGTCCTAGCGGCCTTAATTGGTTGTGAAAACACCGACTTACATTCGTCGTCCATTCTCATTTATCTGAAATGAATCCTTCTCAAAAAAACCAGATTCTGATAAACATTGTCTTTTTTAGCATCTGGTTTAATTACTATACTCAGTTTGTCAAGAGTTTCATCTCGGCTACAACTAAAATGTGGAACTGTCTGCCTCGTGCAGTTATGGAATCTCCTGACCGCCAAATATTCGAGCGAGGAGCGAATTCATTCCTAATTTCTGCTGCTGGTGACGCCTCCTGAATTTCTGGCGTATTTATCTGTTTTATTTCCTATTCCCTCGTGTTTATTTATTTATCACCTTTTCCTATCACTTGTCTCTCTCTCTGACAGGCTGATTTCCCCTTGGAGAACTCATGGGCTTATAAGTCTGTTGACTCTGTCCAAAAGTGTTCTCAGCTGAAGATTTAAAGAAAGAAAGAAAATAAGATTCTTCCATGAACTTCACTGCTAGGCAGCTGTAGAGAGAATTTCACCTGAACTTCCATAAACAAATGCACAGCTCTCATGACCTGCTTCCTTGGAAAACTACGTAACGAAAGTCATTAAAAAAAGATCTATTGTCCCAACATTCTCGAATTGAATATAGAATCTTTTAGGCTAAAGGCCAAGTACTGGGACCTATGAGGTCATTCAGCAGCTGAAACAGAAACTGACAGTAAAAGGTTTGAAAGGTGTAACAGGAGGAAAGCAGTTGCACTATGAATCAATTGTTAGGAGAGGGTGGAGAGTAAGATGGAAGAAAGAGAATATGAAAGGAGGTCCAGTAAAAGGAACGAAAGGGGTTGCAGCTAAAAGCCGAAGGCACGCTGCAAAAAAAAAAAAAAAAAAACTTAAGTAATGCCTACAGTGCACCGCATGAGGTGCACTTACGGCGCTACACCGCTAAGGAGCCAACATTCTTGAATGTCTTCGGTTCAACTGAAGGCGCAATGTTTTCAAAACCAATTTCTTCAAGTTTTAGTGAAGCTTGCTAACAATTTAAGGCACAGGCGTACGGAGAATGATCTTAATTTAAAATGGCCTCAGAGCTGCCATGATTATTAAAATTTTCGAAACGAAATAAGTAAAACGATCTGAAAAGAAATATAATCCAACATTACAAACGAGCGTTATAATCCCTTTTCCTTCCACTAGACAGATATCAGTTTATAAAATCGTCCACCAACTATAAAGACGGTTCAGAAAACACAAAGGGAACTGTCATTTCTTCACAAAGCTAAACACTGGAAAGAGCCGTAACGTACTGTATACTAAACGCCCCTTTCCAAAGCATACAATAAATACCAGGAAATTCATATATTTGGAAGTAACGTCCAACCACCGGCTCGTAACTGCATCTTTAGAGAGAGAGAGAGAGAGAGAGAGAGAGAGAGAGAGAGAGAGAGAGAGAGATGGTGTGTTATCATCGAAGGGTACATTGTGTGGGGGAGGGGGTTAGGAGAAGAGGTAAGGGCATGAATAAACCCAGGGGTCTGAATTATGTTCTTCCGAAGTGAGACATTATGAATCCCCAATCTGACCTGAGAGAGAGAGAGAGAGAGAGAGAGAGAGAGAGAGAGAGAGAGAGAGAGAGATTCATTTCTTAACGTCTTTTCCTTTAATGAGAGAGAATTCATTTCTTAACGACTTCCTTTAATGAGAGAGAGAGAGAGAGAGAGAGAGAGAGAAATTCATTTCTTAACGTCTTCTCCTTTAATGAGAGAGAGAGAGAGTTCAATT